>NW_022196905.1:265395724-265414502 GCF_008632895.1 Mastomys coucha | reverse complement strand
TTTTGACAGGTCCCTTTAAATTAGCCTTCAGTTTACTGTTTCTCATCTGGGCTGTCTGGCCAGTGATCCCCAGGGATCTACATGTCTCTGCTCCTAGAGCTGCAATCACAAGCATCCCTCACCACAGCCAGTGGCTCAACCTCTCAGGTCCTCGTGCTGGCTGATCCGCCTTTTCAGCCTAGACCAGGGATATCCTCTAAGGTCCCCTCTGGCCCACATTCTGAGACTGGATCCCCGTGTAGATTCATCCTTGCAGTGAATGTGTCTCCAGGAGGAAATGGTGGCAGGTGTGCTTTTAAATCTCATCTTAAAGCCTGGCACCCCTGAAGTTCCAATTTATTTTACACGCTGTGTTGAAAGAAAGATATTGGAACAGCAGGATTCTAGGCTGGTGGAGTGCTGATCTCCTCAGCCAGAACATTCTGGCTGACCCGGGATAACTTGCCCTTCTCACAGGCAAGGGGCATCTGAGGTCCTCTCTGCAGAAGGCCCTAGAATTGGGTGTAAAAGAAATTTTTATTTGGAGAGTCTTTATTTGATGTCTTCGTTCAGTTATTTTAGAAAAATTGAAGACTCAGAGACAATTGCTTTTGGATTCAGTCAACCCAGGGACTTAGGGTCATGACAGGAAAGCTGGCTCACAGTGACAGCCATGGCCTATGCCTATACCACCATGGGTCATTTTTGTTTTTGTCTATTTAGAATACTGTCACCAACTTTCCTTTTTAAGGAAAATATATTCCTTATCTTTTTAAATGTGTATGAATGTTTTGCATGCATGTGCACACACCTTATGCATGTAGTGTCCATGGAAGCCAGAAGAGGGCATCACATCTCCTGGAACTCAAGTTACAGATGGTTCTGAGCTACCATGTGGGTGCTGGGAGTCCACCTGGGTCCTCTGGAAAAGAAGCCAGTGCTCTTAATAGATGAGCCATCTCCCCATCACTTCTGGACCGTTTTCTACCAAAGAAGAGGGTGGATACACCCCACTTCAACCTGACAACTGTCATGAACACCACATAAAGTACATCCCAAGAAGAGGCACTGCTACCTTTGCCAGAGGCAGGTTAAGGGCCAGCTGAGTGAGCGAGCTGCCTTTGGGTCCCCTTTCCTGGTTTGGTTAGCGCCCAGTCCTTTAGGGGCTTTTATGGGTCTTCTTCAAGGCACTTTCTCACCACCCCTAACCGATTCTCTGTAACTCCGGTTCCGCCCAGGTTTTTCTCTGATGACAGTAGTTGTTAGCCCTCGCTTATGCTTTTGATCTTTGTGGTTTCAGCTATACTTCATAAATATTCAGTGGAAAATTCCAGAAGCAAACAGTCCATACGTTTTGCATTGCATTGAGTTCCCAGCACAATGACATCTTGAGTTGTCCCACACCATCCCACTTGGCTCATGTGTCATTCCTTCAGTACAATGTCTCCACATAATGCACTGCCTACCCACTAGCTATTCAGTAGTCATGTTGGATATCAGAGCAATGGTTGTGGTTTCACAGTGTCTGTGCTCAGGCAACTCTACAGTGTGTACCTGTGTCACCTACCTGGTTTCATTCCTCCTGTGGACTTGTCCCCTTTCTGCCCAAGAAGAAAGTATTGTATAGTACATAAAGGTATTTTGAGAGTAAATACTGTTACATTTGTCTTACTTTGTTATTAGTGACTATTGTTAATCCCCTAGATTGGTATGAGTCAAGGTTTCAAGTGCCCACTGGGAATTTGCTATATGGCTCAACTTGGAAATGTCTGCCACAGACTCATTTCTTTTTTTTTTTTTTTTTTTTTTTTTTTTGGTTTTTCAAGACAGGGTTTCTCCAACAATATGAACTAACTAGTACCCTCAGAGCTCCTAGGGACTCAACCACCAACCAAGGAGTATATATGGTAGGACTGATTGTTCTGGCAGTATGTGTATAGTAGAGGATTGCAAAATCAATCATCAATGGGAGGAGAGGTCCTGGTCCTGTGAAGGTTCTGTGCCCCAGTGTAGGGAATGCCAGGGCCAATAAGTGGGAGAGGGTGGGGTGGTAAGCATGGGGAGGGGGGAGCCAACAGGGCCGAGGTCCTCAAGGAGGAACAACTTGAGGCCAAGAGACTAGTCCAGAGGAGCTGCAACCACTCCAAGTTCCCCAGGGGAGAGGTGCTATTGCCATTTCCCTTGGCCTCTGTCTGAATACATCTGCTTTTGTCTTGCTCCACCAGAAATCTCTCTGAGGACCTGATAGCAACCCCATGCTTGTGCTTGGTTATGTTTCCAAATTAACATCTCAATAATTACTTAGAAGAACAAAAGAAGAGACACACCGGCAAGACATTGTTCTTAAATGTATGTGATTCAAGACTGAACCTCTTCTTTGATCACAGAGCAAGGAAGCTCCCAACCCCCTTTTTAGGAGCCTTTTGCTGTCTCGATTGTAACAGAGAATGCCATGGCTAACCAAGCGAGGAGACTAAGGGGTTAATCCCCATCCAATCTTCTCCTTGGCCTCTATGTGTGCCAAACATGCTTCAAACATCACCTGCAAATTACTGGAGCTTTAAATCGAAATGTGACCCGGCTCCTCATTTGCACTTGCTGTGTGTACCCCCTTGGGACAGATCGTCCCACGGTTACAAGAGACGAACCCCTGGATGACTTCACCTGCCTAACATCTGCTGCAAGACCATGGCCAGTGGGTAAGAAGGGCTTGGATCCTATCCTCACATGATGTCATTTGGTTCCCAGTGCCTGGATCACAGCTTCCAAACAAAAAGGAATATTCCCTGTGATCTTCCAGTGACCTCAGGGTTCTTGGTGAATAAGGAGAGCCAGATGCCTAGGAGCCTCGCCCTCAGGGCATGTTTGTTCTCTGAAACCCACAGCTGAGAGCCTTTCAGTGGAGGAGCTAAGCTCAGGGTGAAGCCCGCCCTTTGCAGTGAGACTGAATTCAGCGTTTTGTTTCTCTGTAGGGTGAGGTCGTGCCTCCATTTCTATCCAGCTTGTGAGAGGTGGTCAGCTTAAGCCATCATCCCTTTGCATTACCTACCAGGATGGTGTGTGTTCAGCATCTAGCTGCCTGCAGGTCTAGGTAAGCATACTATACAGAACCACGCACCTGGCCAGACAAGACCATCCATACACACATTGGGTGAGGTACTATTCATTGGCTTAGGAAACATATACAGGGGTTAGGGAGATGGCTCATCAAGTGAAATGCTTTCTGTGCAAATGTAAGGATCTGAGTTCAATCTCAGGCACTTACATAAAAGTTGGACAGGGTGATTGAATGTCTGTAAGCCTAGTTCCAGGGGTAGGGTGGGAGTGGCTGAGACAGAAGGATCCCTGGGGCTTATTGGTCAGTGAGTCTAACTAAATCAGTGAGCTCCAGGTTCAGTGAGAGATGATGCTTCAAAAGAGAAAGTAAAGAGCAGTTGAGGAAGACATCTGTTTCATTCATCTCTGGTCTCTATATACATACTCACACATGTACATGTGCATATACACAATTGAACAGAGTGAGAGGGAGAGACAGAGAGGTGGAGGAGAGGGAGAGAGAGAGAGAGGGAGAGGGAGAGGGAGAGGGAGAGGGAGAGGGAGAGAGAGAGAGAGAGAGAGAGAGAGAATAAGACAAAAAGGAATATTCCCTGTGATCTTCCAGTGATCTTCCAGAGAGGGTGTTATCCCCCAAAAAACAAGACAGGAGTCCCCAACCAGGAGGTCACTGCCAAGGTTTATTTCATAGCCTCCTTGGAAAGGTCTAGAGAGAGGACCTTCTATTGTAAAAGATAATTTTATGAGCACTCTTCTTAAACTAGTTTCCAAAATAGTGGGGCTGTCTCCAAGAGTCAAGGTCTCCTTACTTCTGAGATCTGCCTGAGTTTCAGAACATGACGCTCTCCCTAAGCAGAGACACAGGGACTGGGTGACTCAGGGCATCACAACTGTGGCTCCCTAGAGAAGTGGCCTTGACTCCAGTTAGAACACCAGGTGCTCCATATGAGGCAGGGACTCCGATTTCCTATGCTTCTCTTGTAAATGGGCACCCAGAAGGTTGCAAGAAGGAGAAGGAAGGCCTAGATGTGCTCTACCGCAAGCAGTTCCTGGCCACCTTGCTCTGGACTGAACTGATGGCCCTTCGCTAAGGCCTGGCCATTAGTAGGCTTCGCTTTCCCACCTACACCCCCTTTAGCTAGTCTCTTTTAGGAACCACATGTTCTGCACTGTAGACCCCCTAGCTGAAGAGTCCCCAGGCAGGGAGGGTTCAGTTACCCCTGCCCTCTCAAGTGTCAATTCTGGTTATGCCCAGACATCAGTTGCATGGCTACATGAGATTCTGTCTCAGAAGTGAACACCAAAGGAAAGAGAGAGTAGTGAGAACACATAAGATCAGTCAGGCCTTAGCTTAGAGTGGATGTAGTACATAGCTGTGGCCAATGCAGATCATATAGCCAACGTTTGCCTGAGTAGAGTACAGAGCCAAAGAGCATTCTTTGTATGAAGCTTAAAAGCTGGAGTGCAGAGTGGACTGGGAGTCAGCCCCATGCCACTCACAGAAGCTGTGACTGCTTCCCTGGGTCCAGGGCAGTGGGAGGCTGCAGGTTAGTGAAGAATTACACTACTCTCTTGGGTTAGGAAGTAGGGCTCACTGGCGGGGACTCTAGGATCCATTTGGGGTCTTGTGCATGTACAGAATCTGCTAATTCTAGCATTCCTGGGGTGTGAAAGGGCTCCCCAGGGCTGTGTAGAGAAAGCATGACGATCCTGTTAGTTAGACCAACTTTTGCCCCTCTCTTCCACACAGGCTGACTGTTCTCTCAGCCTTGTGTGGAGTGCAGAGCAGAGCCAGGCTCCAGGCTGCATGTGTCCACAGACCTGTTCTGGTATCTTTGCCAGAACTGTGTCCCTCTGAGCTGAACAAGAGACTCCCCCTTGGCAGGGACCCAACACTATAGCCAAGAGGCTTGGGCACAGTGTCTCCAAGGCATCTTCCCTTGAACCTAGTGAAGCCACATATTCAGAATGTTCCAGAACAATTGCTCAGCTTGTCACCCATCCAGGTGCCACTTTTTTTTTTAATTGAAAAAAGAAAAGAGAAGAAAAAAAAATGAGATTTTTGCCAGGCGTGGTGGTTCAAACCTGTTCTTGGGAGGTAGAAGCAAGCAGATTACTGAGTTCAAGTCCAATTTGATCTACAGATCAAGTTCCAGGACAACCAGAGCTATACAGAGAAACCTTGTTTTAAAGAATCACCCCCTCAAAAAATTGAAAAAAAAAACCCACTATTTTCATACAATATTCTGTTCATATTTTCCCTTCCTAATTTCTCCTACATCTTCCCCAGACACTCAGCTTCATGTGTCCTCTTCAATCTTTAAAAAAACAGAACAAAAGCAAAACAAGAAAAAAGCAAAAAACCTACACACACACACACACACACAAAGAGAGAGAGAAAGAGAGAGAGAGAGAGAGAGAGAGAGAGAGAGAGAGAGAGAGAGAGAGAGAGAGAGAAAGAGACAGAACAAAATCAAAAATAAGCAAGCTGATGACCAGTAAAGCAAAAAATGCTTAAACAAAACAAAATGAGCTAAATAATTCAACAAAAATGCCATTTCCCCTTACTTGGGAGGCCCTCTCCTCCAGGAGAGTCCCTTACTAGGGACCCTGTGGTTATTCAGAAATACAGCATAGGTTATAAAAATACTGACAACTTGTAGTGGGTCTTTTACTACTTTGTGGGTTCTTCTTTCTTCCACCTTCTCCACCCTTATTCTACCTTTTCAATCCTCTAATGCTAGGTAGGAGAAAAAGAGATTCCCTAAATCTAATTTCTTTCTTCTTATTTCTTCTTCGATCACAACTACTACCAAACAGCAACCAACCCTTCCAAACCAGCAAATGACTAACCTCAACTCTTGAAAAGTTCCCAGAATTCTAAACATCACACAATCACAGAAACTATCTGCAGTTGGTAAAACCACACCTCTACTAGAGCATGAGGCAAATCATAGTCAGCTGCTGAGGACAATCTGAAACAGCTCAATATCCCATACATGGATTAAAATGAAGACATATTCACATAATATTTGTATGTGTGTGTGTGAGTGTTTTTTAAATAAACCAAGGTTCTCATTACAAAAGCTAACCTCTAAATAGAAGAAATAACACACAATGTTTGTCTTTTGGGTCTAGGTTACTACACTTCGGATCATTTTATGTGGCTCCATCCATTTACCTGCAAATTTTATAGTTTTGTTCTGATTAACAGCTAAATGGTATCTCATTGTGGAAATATACCACACTTTTTATTATCTGTTCATCAGTTGATAGACATGTAGGCTGTTTCCAATTCCTGACTATTATGAATAAGGAAGCAACAACCATGGCATGCAGTAGGATGTAGAGTCTTTCTGCACATGCTCAGGAGTTGTACAGCTGAATCTTGAAGTAGACTATCCCCATCTTCCCAAAGGAACTGCCACATTGATTTCTGTAGTGGCTGTACAAGCTTGCACTCCTACCATCAGTGGACGAGTGTTCCCCTCTGTCCCACATCCTGACTAGCATGAGTTGTCATTTGTTTTACTGATCTTGGCCATTCTGTCTGATGTAAGGTGAAATCTCAAAGTAGTTTTGATATGCATCTCCATGATGAGTGAGGATATTGAACTTTTTCTTGAAATGTTTCTCCGTCATTTATGTTTCTTCTTTTGAGGACTCTGTTTAGTTCTCTACACTGATTTTAAATTGGGTTATTTGTTTTTTTTTTATGTTTGTTATTTTTAGTTATTTATATATTTTAGCTCTTTACATAACTTAGACGTCATGTCGAATGTATAACAGGAAAAGCTACATCCCTGTTCTGTGGGATCCCACTTTTAGGGCCACTCTTTGCCCTCCTGTCCAGTGGCCTTCTCAGAAGGAAACATGGTCTTCCCTATTCTCAGCCACTTGAGGATTCTTACCACACCAAGAACATAAACTCCCCCATGCTCAGGGTGACCCTCAAGGTCCTGCTTGGTGCTCACTGGTCTCCTCTGCAGCAGAGTCTGTACCTGGAGCTCCCTCCTGAGCCACTCACTGTACTGCCTCACCTTTTCTCAGAGCCTTTGCCTCTGTCCCTGTCTGGAGGGTGTGCCCCCCACCATGTTCCTGGACCCCATCACTCACCACTATCTTACTCTGTCCAATTCACTCAAGAGTGGTTTCTCTGGGGTGAATGCCTGGTCCTGAGCTTCCTGCACACATGGCTGTCTCCCTGCCCTCACCCCCTCATGTCACATTCTGCTGTAGAGGCAGCTTGAGAGCACTCTCCTAGAGTCTTGGAGATGCTGAGGCCACAGAGGCCGGAAGAGTAGCCTGTTCAGATTCAGGACTTCTGCCACACTCTTTGAGTATCATCCACTCACCCTGCCATGCATGAGTACACAATGGAATTTTCTAGAAGCAATGCGTTAGTTCGATGGAGCAAGACTAGAAGCAGAAACCGTCTTCCAATGTGCAAAACAAGGCCACTCTTTTTACCGATCGCTTTTATTTGGAGAAATAGTTTTCCTCTCTCCAAATAGATCATGTATGTTAACAAGTTGCAGGTTTATTATTATGATTTTTAAGAGATTTAGAAAAAAAAGAAAGATAAGAAAGAAATTAGGGTGAGGGGGTTTAAAGTAAGGTCTCAAGTATTCCAGGTTAGCCTTGAACTTGCTATGTACTCAAGGATGGCCTTGAACATCTTCAGACCTTCTCCTTCCAAAGCACTGAGATTACAGGCTCAGCCAACTTTTGTTTAAACTTCCAGCTTAAGTTCTCTGGCAGTAAGTATGGGCAAACAAAAGCTCTTTGGGGAACTTGATTATTTTTTAAGGATGAGCAGAGTTCCTGATGTCAGAATGTCTGGGAAGCACTGCTATTCAGATCCAGGATCTCCATCTCCATCACTTTGGGCCAACGGAGACTGTCAGCCTCTCTTGGCAGTCATGCTCCACATGCAATGTCCTGGACTCTTGGGCTGGCGACAGAGCAGAGCAGACACAGTGTCACAGCAGACAATAATTAGGAACAGCCCTGTGACCGGGGAAGCCACCCCACCTTCCAGCTTTCTGGGTCACAGCTTCTTCAATCTGAACAATATGATCAGAGTGTACTTCCACTCTGAATTCTCCTCAGTGTAGATCTGTGGAGAAGGCATCATGCGACATGTTAATGTCACTGTATGTCACTACAGTTATATCCTTTCCCCCTTCTGTTGGAGTAGGGCTAAACCTAAGGCTTGCATGTGCTAGGTAAGTGCTCTATCGCTGTGCTATATCTTGAGTCCTCTTCTTCAGTCTTTACTTTTGATGTAGGCCCTCCTTAAGTTGCCCAGGCTGCCCGTGAACTTAACAATCTTCTTCTTCAATCTCCTGAGCAAGTAGGATGACAAGCTTGTGCCACCATGCTGAATGTAGTTATTATGTCTTAATTAAGAATAACAATAATTAGGGTGAAGGAGATGGCTCTGCTGGTAAAGAATCCATTCCCATACAATCATGAGGGTCACACTTGCTCAAGTTAGCTGATATCTACTGGATCCCAGTTATCTCAAAAGATTTTCAACGACAATGGCCAGCTGGCAGGCTGGCAGAGAGGCCACTTGGCCTACACAATAACTACAAGCACTCTTGTGCAGACTGCACTTGCTTAAGAACAGAAGGAGGCTATACAATTCATGGTGTTCAGCTGGTAAACTGAGTAAAGGTGACATGAGGTCACAAGAGTATGACAGCGGAAAGAACATGTACTGGTTTCCCATGGAAAGATGACTCACCATTTTGCTACATTTGATTGCCCAGTTCAAAAGAATCCCAGCATTTGTGACCAGTCTGGTTTTATTTTGTTACTGTGACAAATATTATAATCACAAGATTGCCACTGGGGAAGAAAAACAGATCAAACTCAGGGAAGACTTACATTTTTAATGTCACAGTTCATCCTTGGCAAAGCCAGGGTAGGAACTCAATCAGGAGCTTGAAGCAGAAACTATGGAGGAGAGCTTTCTGGCTCTCACTGGTTCATGCTTAGCTAGCTTTCCTATACAATCTTGTCCCATCCACCTAAGGAATGGTGCTACCTGCAGTGGGATGGGCCATCCTACATCAATTTATAACCAAGACAATCTCTCACAGATATGCCTACAGACAATGTTATCTCAGCATGGAGGCCTCTCCTCTGAGATGACTCTAAGCTGTGTCAAGATGGACCACAATGGTGGCTGAAGAGGGCCATCTACCTGGGATGTGTCAAGAGAAGCACAATAGGAGCTAACTGACCAGGGGAAGGGCACTTCCCACAAGTTTGGCTTGGAGTCACCATTGTATCCCCTATCTATCCAGGGGTTAATAGTTCCCAAATCATGTTCACAGACCTACAATTCTATCAGAAAAACACTCCCCAACCATCCAAAGGTGGAAAGGTCAGACCAGTATTTGAGAAGCACTCTTCAGGTGTCCCCACACTGCCTACAGAATGGTCTGAGGTGGAAGACACAAGCTGAGATGAACTCTGAGTTCCAACATCCAGGCAACTGGGGAAGGGTTGGGTGTCAGAGGATTCAAACTCATGCCCAGATAACATTCCAATGCTCTTTGTACCATTTAACCCCTCCCCTTCCTAAGGCATGGAGAGATTGTATCCCCTGTCTGAAGCTATCTTATCTGGAGGAGATCAGGTCAAATTGATCTCATGGAATTTTTTTTTTTTTGGGTGGGTGGGGCAACTGTCATTGTAAATATTTTCTCTCTGATTTTGCAATGCTGGACAGTTAGTTACCAGGGCTGCAGAGTGAAGATAAGTTTGTGGAAGGGAAACCACCCACCTCACCAATTGCCATGGGCAATTTCTGAATGCCTTTTGGCTTCAATGGTCATACACCAGAGGTGAAGGTCAAGGCTGTGCTGTAGATTGGACCAGTTTCATTTTTAACGTGATCTCAAAAAAAAAAAAAAAAAAAAAAAAGACAAGTTAGAGGCATATTAAGGTCTAGAGGTGAAGTGGTACTGTGGTACTGTGGTGTGATAGCCCTCAGGCCCCTCCCTTCCCCAGCAGAGGGCCCTGGTGGCCTCTGAGAAGATGAACTAGGATAGAATCATACTGAGAAGCAGTAGCAATGGGCTAGCCCCCAGGAACCCCACTTTATTCCATACACAGTACTAGGCAAAGAGAGCTCCAGGACATGGGCAGGAGGAGCTGGAGGAAAAGCAGGTTGATTCTCTACTGGACAGGGGACCTCATGCTCCACTCTGGGCTAGCCTACCCTCTCTAGATATGCAGGGCATCTGGAAGAAGACAATAGGAATTACATCCCATAGTGCCCAGAGACGGAAAGTGCTGTCTCACCAGGGCTGTTGCTTCTCTGGAAGCAGCCTGGCTATGTGCAAGCTCAGAAGGGGACAGGAGACTGTCCTTGAGGTCAGGGTTGGAACAAGAACAAATAGAGTGTTTTGGAAAGTTGTGATGTACCTGCCCATGGCCTGAATGAAATACCCAATACCCATGAGTCTTATGCCAGCATCCTGGCTGTCAGTGCTTTCCATATCCCTGAGAAGCCAGTCAATACAGGTGGCTTTCACGTTCCATAGGATGCCTGTTTGGATATTCAACTGGGGCTCCTGAGCTGCAACTGGCCCATCCTGTTCCTAGGCCTCTGTGGGTCTAGGGACCTATATGACATTCCTGGCTTTTAGCTTTAAATGTCTTGAGATCTTGCTTGCTTCCAAGTCAAAATGGATATCCTCCACCATCTGCCACCCACATTGCGTGTCTTAGCTTTTCTACTTGAACTACCCAAAGGTTCTCGGAAGTAGAAAGCAGTGTAGCGATGCCATGGTGTGTGTCACCAAGGCGGCACGGAACCTGTGTCATCTGCACCTGTCTGCCTCTACCTAATCATTTGAAAACATTGTATCAGTTTCTATATTCCATATAATACAGACTTAATGATTTAATACTCATGAGGTCCCCCAAGTGACCACAATTCCTTGCTATTATCCAGTACTCAGGACACGCTGAAAATGCTCAGATGGGTGTGATTGTGTATGCCTGTGGTATCAACCCTCAGGAGATGGAGACGAGAGTTTGAGACCAGTTTCAGCTGTATAATTTAACCTTATCTCAAAAAAACAAAAAACAAAAACAAAAACAAAAAAACCCAAACCAACCAACCAAACAAACAAAACCCAAAGACTTGAGTTATAGCCCAGTGGTGAGGCACCTGTTGAACATGGGCAGTTGGCTACCTGTCACACAACAAGACAGAACAAAACCCAACTGTCCCAATAATTTCTCATGGCTGTTTATTTGAAAGCAACTTCATGGTCAGATTCCACTGAAGGCTTGGGGTCAGTTTTCCTGGGGCACTCCCTGCTGGTGGCTCTGGTCTATCATGCCCTTATAATCCGGTTTTATGATTTATTTGTTCAGTAAGCTCTTTCTGAGTCTCTGCCATGAGTCAGGCCTCACCTAAGACCTGGGTAACTCCAGAGATGACTGAGAACTACTTGGTTGCCAGAAGAGCATATTATTCTAAGTGCCCTCAATTGTGCCCACTGTAGAGGAGATCTGTCACTCCTCTGGAGAACGGGCCTTCCAAAGCAAGTATAACCTCTCTGGTCTCCACAACAGCAAACCTTGCATGTGAACCTGATAGTGTGAGTCTCTTAGTGCAATCATAGAGGAATTTTTATCTCTCCCCCTTAAAACCTTAGATCTTAAGAGTTTGAACCCCTTGGGGGACCGGAGGGATTTCAATACAAGTCAGATGGTAGACCAGATGACCTTTGACACTCACCATGACACTGCAGTTTGGACATTCAGGACTGGCTTACAGCAGGATCAACTTTGCCCTCTAATTTTTTTCCAGGCTTATTGATATTTCTGGTCAAAGTCCACCAACCGGCATGATTCAACTGACGGGGATTTATATGGCTTAAAAGTAGGGCACGGTTTCTTGCCGTTACCTTTTACGGCTTGGCTGGGGCAAGAGGCCTGCCCTCCTCTCTCCAGTTTAATGTGTCATTGAGTGAGGCGGTTGAAGGAGGGCTGGGCATGGCAGGGTGGCACAGCCCCTGCCCCTTGCCTTGATTTCTCACCTGACTCTCAACCTTGCCATCTCTGAGGTTATTTTCAGAGGTATAATCTATATGTTACATTGTGAGCAGGTAAGAAAACATGGCTTGGGCAAGAGAAATTCAGCTTTATGACTTATTTGTTCAATGAAAACTTTTTTTTAAAACTCTGCCTTGAGTTAGACCTGGCCTGAGATCTAGGAATCCAAGACCCACCCTGCTGGCCAGAAGATTGCACTGAATTACAGAGATACACCGTTAGTACCACAATGGGTGAACACCCAGTGTTCCAGGGGACAGAAGGGCATCTATCTCATATAGCTAGGGAGCTGGGGGTGCTCCCTGGAAGAGGTTATCTCTGCCCCATATCTTGAAGGATACATAGGCGTTTTCTGGAAGAAGAGGTAGGAATGTGGCCACCATATCCCCAGAGACAGGGCAGGTAATACATACTCTGCACGGGATTTTTTTTTTTTAAATAATGTTCCATGAAAGTTAAACAATTTGTCCAAGGAGAAGACGATGTAGAAGGGTCATCACACACTCTCTGGGGAGACACCCGACTCATTATGGCCCTAGGTAGTGCTCATTTACTAGGTAAGGAAATGCTCACATGTTTGTACCACTGTCCATATGTGAAGACCAGGGGTCAACCTTCAGGAGTTGGTTCTCTCCTTCCCCTGGGTGGGTCTCAGGGATTGAAACTCATGTCATCAGGCCTAGAGGCTAGTACCTTTACCTGATGAGACAACTCCACAGCCCAATACTCTTTAATCCTTAGACCAATGACTACGTCAGTGAAGAAGGCCGTGACAGGCACTGTGTTTCTAGCTAGTGGGTGAGGAGGCTCCAGGGAGGGAGAGCAAAGTGACCACCATGCTGAGGAGAAAGCCAGTCTTCTCCGGCTCTGCCTCTGGTGAGCGATAGGTATGATTCTAGCATTTTTCTTTGGCTGAGTAGAGTCTCAGCTTTCCCATCTGCTTGTGTTATCAAAGTCCAGGCTTTAAAGGCCTGCACATGGAACCAGGAAGCTGAATGGTGTGTGTGTGTGTGTGTGCATGCGCGCGAGCACGCGCTTGTGTTCTCATGTGAAGACTCTAGATAGGCAGGGTTGAAAATACAAAGGGGACTTTGAGAGGAGAGATGAGGAAAGTACTGTGGGGATGGGAGAGGGTGATGGAATTCATCTAGTGTGAGAGCAGGAGAGGCTCTCTGGGGGAAGAAAGATGCCAGACGGATGGGGCAGGCAGTGGAGCAGCAAATAGGAACAAAATGTAAGCTGATCATGACAGCACACAGCTATAATCCCAGCACTCTGGACGTGGGAGCAAGAGAATCAGAAGTTCAAGGTCATCCTCTGGCTATGAACAAGAGTTCATAGCCAGCCTGAGCTACATCATACCTCAAAACCATAAACAAAAGAATGTAAAACGATGATGTGCACACATCACAATATCATGGTGAAAGCCATTTCTTGCGTGCTATCTTAGAAAAAGTTAATATAATAGGGGCCGGGGAGATGGCTCATCAGGTAAAGCATTTGTCTCTTAAGCTTGATGACCTGAGTTTGAATCCCCAGAGCCCATATATATGCTAGGTTGACATGGTGACCTGCCTATAATTTTTGCCTCAGCAAGAATAGACAAGAGATCCCCAGAGTAAGCCTGTTCACAAGGATCCTACCTCCACCCCAAACACTTGGCTGGACAATGACAGGCAGGCTGGAGCTGCCGCCCTTGGAGAGCAGCAGGTGCTGGCCGCTGAGTGGCTGTCACAGCATCTTGTGACAGTCACACAAGTCCACACCATGAGGCAGCCTCTTTTACCCTAGTTGCTCTATCCTGGTGGCCCAAGGTCAAAGCCTGTGACACCTGGGTCTGTGCACTGTGCCTTCTTGCCATGTCCCTGACCGCACTGATGAAGCAGCAGATGTCTCTCCTCCGTGCGACATTGACAGCAAGCACTCAGAGTCTCCCGGGGCCTCGGACAAATGACTGTTACAGGGAAGGGATAATGGTGATATACGCAGGGCCTGCCAGTTGGTTAGGCCGGTGGCTTTAATGGCTATCTTGGAGGTGACATTCCATTAGGGGTGATTGAACTTAATTTTAATGGCAGGATGACTTAATGTTTCATTTTCCCTCCCAGGCTCCAAGGTCAGTCAGAAAACTTTTTTTTTTTTTTTAAACCCAGGAACTATGCCTCAAAATCTTCACAATGTGCCCGTTAATGCTAAAACACTGAACCATAATGGGTAATTGTATAAACAGGCTGTTTGCCTACTTACACTGTGGCCTAGTGCCTTGGAGTCAGATAGCTTTGGGCTGAAGGTGAACTCTGCCTCTGGTTATATGGTTTCAGGTAACTTAGGTAGATACTCTGATTCAGTTTCCTTATCTGTGGAGTGGTGAACTGTTGGCCTTGCACAGGGATGCTGTGAGGGTCATATTATTTTGGCTTGCCTGAGTCACATGGAACTCTGCCCTAAACAGGGAAGAGCCACGGAAAAGGTTGTTGCTGTGTATTGATGACCTCTCACTGGACGACAATACGGAAACAGCTTGAGGGAGGAAGGGTTTATTTCAGCACAAGGTTTTAGGTAATTTCAGGGCCCTGTGTGGTCGAAGGCATGGCACCAAGAGCCTTGTGTTAATGGGAGATAAAAGCAGGTGACCAGGAGACAGAGATAAGATGGGAAGTGGGCCTGGGCAGTAGCCCTTGATGCCTCTCCCTGTGATCTACTTCTGTCAGCCAGGATTGGCTCTTAAAGGTTATATGCCCTTTTTACAACAGTGCCCTCCCCTACATCTAAGGACCAAGTAAGTGCTCAGAAAAAAAAAAAATAGGAGCCATGACAGACATTTTGTATTTAAACTCTAGCATGGTATTAATTGGGTAGGGAAAGACTGGAAGATGGTTGGGTATGATAAGGGGTGCAGGGAGGAGCATAGGGAAGCTGATATAGAGAGTGCCCTGGGGTCCTTTCAGAGGCATAGGGAAACTTGGGCCCATGGATGTCAGAGCTGGTGTCAGGGTCTGGTGCTTGCAAGCTGGGTGGGACAGGGATGGAGCTTTAGAAGTCATTTGTAGGGCTGAGTAGGATCCTCAGTTCCCAGGAAAGAAGGAAGCAGGTGGAGGGCACAACCCCCTGACCAGGAGTCGAGAAAACACCAGGAAGGCTGGACAGAGAACAGCGCCTCGAGGAAGCCCCCAGATGGTGTCGATCGGTGTGTCAGCACCCTAAGAGGGCCAGGAGAGATGGAGAAGCCGGGGCTGCTGGGGTCAACTCTGGGCAGCCTGTGTGTGGGCAGGTTTGGAGAATACCGAGATCCAGGAAGGAAGGTCTGTGGTGTTGGGTGAGTCAACAGTAACCATGGCTAAATGAAATTCTGTAAAACGCTGTTCCCCTTCTCAGCTGGGACTCCCCTCACTAATGACAGACACGAGGCCTCTATGACACCCAAGACAGAGCTCCTAGCCCTGGACCATGGCAGCCAGTGAGTCCGTCTGTGACTCGACAGGATCTGGAGTCACCATGGAAATAAGACTCTGGTGCGCCTGTGAAGGATCTAGGTTAAGTTTATGGAGGCAGGGAGACCCACTATGAATGTGAGTGGCACGACTGGCCTGGAGCGGGGGTCCCAGACTAAGTAAAGGGAGAAAGGAGCTGAGTCCCAGCATCCATCTCTTCGTGCTTCCTGACTGTGTCCCCTGCAACTGTGAGTCGAGCTAACCTTTCCAACGCACGTAACAGTGATGTGTGACTTGTGGACTACACGCTGCTCCTGCAGCTTTAGCACGTGAGCTAGTTACTGCCGTGCAGGTTCTGTTTGTTTCAATTCTCCAGGGGCTCCTCACACTCAGGACCAAGCATGAACAGCCAGGTTGAAAGAATTTGTAGTGAAGTCCCCAGCATTTCTATATCCTAGGCTGTCCCATCCGTTTGATATTCAGCCACCATGTCTGAACTAAGCTCCGGCATTTCAATTGGCCCTTGGAGAGGGAAGGAGAGAGGTTGGGTTGCAGATGACCTTTGGCCCTCTGTGGCGTTACTCGGTCTATTTGAAGAAGTTAACATTGGACTCATTATTCTCTAATACCCAGGAGCCTCCTCTCCTCTCCTGAGCAGACTGACAACCAGTTACATAAGGAAAGCCACATATAAGGAAGCAGAGCAGTGCGGGGACTACAAGGTCCCTGTGGAATAATTGCCAGCTAGGCAAAGGTCTTCCTTCTGGCACATTCCATGGTAGCTGGAGAGCTCTGAGGTGGCCCTAGAGGTCTTGCTTCTTAGTACTCAGATTGTGAGTCCCCTCCCACACAGAGGAGGACTGACCCTGATAACTGACAAGGTGTTGTGAAAATGACTCTGTGTGACCTCTAAGGCCAATCATGTATAGGTGGTGTCTTCCATTCTGTTTGCTTGGGTCACTGTGGAGGAAGCTAGCTGCTATCTCAGAAGGACATTCCATCAGTCATATGGAGAATCTAATGCAGTTATGATCCCTTGCCAGGGGCTAGCACCAACCTGTCAGATAGGCACCCATCTTGGGTGTTGATCCTCTTGTCCTAGACAATCATTGAGATGATGGTACTCTTGACTCGAAGATCCCGAGTCTGAACTGCCTAGCAAAGCTGCTGTAGGAGGCGCAACTCAGCCCAGGCTCACCTACCATTATCGCCTACTGTATCTTCATTCTACCTGTGTGGTACTCACTACCTCCCCTGGGATGCTGCTGTTGGCCTGCAAGTACACAGAGCTACCTAATGCCTGGCTATCCCTTCCCCTGAGTCATTGCAGGGTCCTGGGGTGTTCTTTTCCAGGCCTGTAAGTTCTCAGTGGGGCAGTATAGAAGCTGGTGTGCCCCCAGGACTCCCTGACTGGGGTTCCTCACTGTGTACTGGGCAGAGTTGGAGAGCAGATCGTCAGGAGGGTACACATTAGCACATGGCTTCTGGAGAGTCTCTTCAGCACTCCCTTCTGAGGCGTTAGCCTTGAGTCTGTAAGGAATGCCCTAGACAAACAATTAGAAAGGAGAGAGTTGCGGGCAGTGGTGGCGTTTAATCCCAGCACTGGGGAGGCAGAGGCAGGCAGATTTCTGAGTTCGAGGCCAGCCTGGTCTACAGAGTGAGTTCCAGCACAGCCCAGGGATACACAGAGAAACCCTGTCTTGAAAAACCAAAACAAACAAACAAACAAACAAACAAAAAAAGAAAAAAAAAAAAGAAAGGAGAGAGTTAGTTTTGGCTCATGGTTTTGTGGACAGAAGTCCATGACTGTGTCCATTGCTTTTAGCTGGGTGTTCGGGGAGAACATAGCGGCAGAATAAAGCAGCGGAGAAACAATGCTTATGTCACAGCAGCCAGGAAGCATGAGCGGGTCAAGGGACACATCTGGTATATTCTCTAACAGACCCCACCTCCTGATTTCTGCTACCATCCAATAGCACTTTCAAATTATACATCCATGAAGAGATCAATTATCGATTAAGCCAGAGTCTGCAATCACTTCCCCAAAGCCGGTCACCTGAGGTATCAGTTACTTCCCACTGCTGCAAGGAAATACGGAAAAAAAGTGACCTAAAGAAGGAAGAGCTTGTGTTGGCTCACAGTCCTAAGGTGCATCATGGAGGGAAAGGCATGAGAGTAGGAGCTTGAGGCCACTGGTCACAGTGTACCTGTCATCCAGAAGCAGAGAGATGGATGGTGGTGCTCAGACCGCTTCCCCTCTTTAACATGTATTGTTACTGTTATTATAATCATCATTACCATAGTCACCACCACCACCACCACCACCACCACCATCATCATCATCATAGGTACGTGTTCACACATAATACACATGCTGTGGTACCTATGTGGAGATTGGAGGATACATTCATGGAGCATTTTCTTTCTTTTTTCTTTTTTAAAATTTTTCTGTCAGCTTCACATGAGTTCTGTTAGGATTGCACAGGAAGCGCCTTTCTCGGTTGGTTCTTCTCATCATCTGTCTCGACCCCCGCCTGTTCTTTCATGCAGTCCAGAACCTCATGGCACTCTTCCTACTTCAGTTAACTACTCCAGATAATCCTTCACAGGTGCACCGAGAGCCTTGTCTCCCAGGTGATCCTGATCCCCCATGTTGACATCTACATTAACCATCATGGCTGGCCACTAAGTCCCCAGCACATGATCCTTCAGGCAGGTGCATATCGGACTGAAACCATTGCATGGGACCTCTCTTTCTTGAGGAGTTTGGTAGGTGTGTGGGTGACTCTGGATCTGATCTAACATCCACAAGAAGCGGGTCGTAGTCATTAATGAGGGGTAGGGAGTTGGAGGCTTTCCTGTCAGAGAAGCCGGACTAGCAGAACCTTCAGTAAGCATCATCAGTCGGGGCAGCCATAGTGGAAGCATGGCCTGGAAAGCAGCAGGTGCTGAGTGAGTGTCAGCCGAACAAGGAGTGCGTGAAGGGGAGGCATCTCTTCCCTTCTGCTCTGCTCAGAGGAGTGGCAGGCAAGGGCTGCTCTGTGAGTCCAACTCAGTTGCACAGTGAAACTCGAGTGGGCCTCAGGAGTGAGTGCCAAGGTTGATGATGAAGGGCTCTTGACTTGTGAGATGAGGGGAAGGAGTGGAGGGTTTCACTCTACATTGGGGACTTGCAGACATGTCCTGTCCGATGTCACTAGTGGGGAGTCTTCCTGGATTAGAAGCTT
>NW_022196905.1:265360706-265395714 GCF_008632895.1 Mastomys coucha | reverse complement strand
GGTCCAAGATGCTGATGGGGCGGGAAGGACATAGGTAAACTCCATCTGAAGGAGGACGTTGGTAGCTTCAGGGCAGGAGGCCATAGTGCTCAGGAGGAGATGTGCTACCCGTTTCAGGAGCTCTTTAACCTCAGCCGCATGAGGCAGAGGCTCATGTGTGGAACCAACTGTTCCTCTTTGAGTGGCTGTGGCTCTGGTTCACGAGCCACAGGCAGAGGAGCCCTGTAGAAGCTGTAGAATGTCAAGTGTGTCTGGTGAGGGATGGTCTTGTCCTCCAGAAGGCTCACTGTGACCATTCTGTCTGGTCTAGCTACTCTAAATGGCAATGTCTTACTTGATAGAGTAGACATTTAACATTTTCCAAATATCAGGAAAAACATAAGAGAGCCCATTGCTCCTGAGAGGTGTGTGAGTCACTGGCACCAGAGGACCTCTAGTCCTTTTCTTGGTCACCGATCTTATGAGTCATACCCAGAGTCACTTCTCCTGAAGTCCTTAATTGAGAAAAAGACGTAGCCTTGCAGAAGTCCAGGCTGAGACACTGTCATGGGAGGATTCCAGATCGGTTGAGAGAGGGCAGAGGTGATGAATAGCTCTCTGACAATCTTAAGCCTGTAGCTCTTTGCCAATGAAGCCTTCCAAGAGGTCAGCAGTGCTGCCAGGATCCCTGGGAAGGTGGTCCTTGCTTAGCCTCTGCAGTACATCATGGAACTGGAGGTCAAATCCAAGGCCTCTGCTAGTCTCTCCAAATTCACTCTCTCTAGATCACTGCAAGAGCCCTGGAGCATTATCAAACACACTCAGTTTGCTTCCTCCATGAGAGCTCAGGTTGGTGGGAACTGAAGTCTCTGGGGAGACCCGGTGCCTACACCCACACTGCTCAGATCTTCCTATAGTCTGCTACAATGGTCCACACATTCTTCCCCAAGGCAGCTGCTTGCTGACTTCCAACACGTGCCCTGGGTGGGTAGCACTGGAGGAATCCTGGGAGAAGCTAAAAACACTGAGACCTGTCAGAATGGTGGCTTTTTTTTTTTCTTTCTGCTCCCAATAACTCTGACCCAATGTGTGTGTGTGTGTGTGTGTGTGTCTGTCTGTCTGTCTGTCTGTCTGTGAGTGAGTGCATGCACACAAATCTTTTCCTTTCTCTTCACGCTCTGTGACAGAAATGGACAGACGTACAGTCTCTTAGGATGATGGAAGATGGCTCAGAGGATGCAACGAAATCACCTGTGTTAGGCTGATGTCAGCTAGTGTTCCGTGAAGAACGCTGGGACTTTGCTCTGCTCACTAAGCTGCCTGTCTCGGACATCTTTCAGATCAGTGCGACGTATCAAGATGCCATCTTTACAGCATTAGAGAATCTTATTTATGGCCACATAGTAAACAGACCTTGCCCATTGCGCACCCACAGGTGTTTGCTCTGCTTCCTGTCTTTTGCTACTGCAAACTGTAAACCTGGGCACTTCCTCCATGTTGCTGCTGCAACTGAAGGACAAATTCTAGAAAGCAAGATAATTAGGGCAAAGGGTACATATATTTATGCTTTAGATAAGGTTTCCAGATACCTGGGAGTGGAGCGTCATATGCTTCGCACAGCCCTCTTTCCTCACCCTCTAGACTTATCACAGCTTAAATTTGCATCACTCTTCTTTCAGTATGATTGACCTCTATGGGTACACGTATGTATGTATGTATGTATGTATGTATGTATGTATGTGTATGTGAGTGTATATATGTATGTGCATGTGGGTATGTGCATGTATGAGTATATGTGTGTATATATATGTATGTGTGTGTATTTGAGTGTATATATATATATATATGTATGTGCATGTGGGTATGTGAGTGTATGTGTGTATGTGTGTATATGTGTACATGTGTGTATGTATGTATGTATGTATGTATGTGTGTGAGTGTATGCATTTATGTGTGTATATGTGTATATGCATGCATGTATATATATGTGAGTGCATGTATGTGTATGTATGTGAGTGTGTATGTATATATGTACATATGTAAGTGTGTGTATGTGTGCATATGTGTATATGCATATGTATGTGTGTATACATGTTCACATGTGTGTATGCATGTGTGTATGTGTGTGTGTGTGTGTGTGTGTATTTGAGATGAGAAGTCTTCCTTGATTGCTCTTTACCTTATTTAATGAAGCAGGTCTCTGGCTGATCCCAGAGCTCAGGTTTTATCTAATCTGGCTAGCCAGCTTCTTGGGGGGGGATCACATGTCTCTGCCTCTGCTTCCTATGAACTGAGAATACAGAAGAGTTGCCATGCCCACTGGGCTTCTCCATGGGTTCTAGGGATCTGAACTCTGGTTCTTATGCTTGCATGACAAGTGCTTTATCCACTGAGCAACCTCCCCAGCCATCACCTGTGCATTAAAATGAGTTTATATTCATACTGAGATCACATTAAACTTGTGAATGAAGATAGATGGCATGGTAGTGACTGTTTCTCTGCTGGAGGATGCTGTGTCTCCCCACCAGGTCTCATTCTCCTTTGATGTCGGTGACATGGGACCTGTGGACTACAGGCTGCTCCTGCAGATTTTCACTTGAGCTTGTTATTACCATTCAGTTTTTATCTGTTTCAGTTCTCCAGAGGCTCCTCAAATTCAGGACCAAGCCTGAACAGCCAGGTTGAAAGAATTTGTAATGAAGTCCCCAGCATTTCTATATCCTAGGCTGTCCTATCCGTTTGATATTCAGCTACCATGTCTGAACTAAGCTCCGGCATTTCAATTGGCCCTTGGAGAGGGAAGGAGAGCGGTTGGGTTGCAGATGACCTTTGGCCCTCTGTGGCGTTACTCGGTCTATTTGAAGAAGTTAACATTGGACTCATTATTCTTTAATACCCAGGAGCCTCCTCTCCTCTCCTGAGCAGACTGACAACCAGTTACATAAGGAAAGCCACATATAAGGAAGCAGAGCAGTGCGGGGACTACAAGGTCCCTGTGGAATAATTGCCAGCTAGGCAAAGGTCTTCCTTCTGGCACATTCCATGGTAGCTGGAGAGCTCTGAGGTGGCCCTAGAGGTCTTGCTTCTTAGTACTCAGATTGTGAGTCCCCTCCTACACAGAGGAGGACTGACCCTGATAACTGACAGGGTACCGTGGAAATGACCATGTGTCACCTCCGAGGCCCGGTCACGCACAGGTGGTGTCTTCCATTCTGTTTGCTTGGATCGCTGTGGAGAAAGCTAGCACTACCTCAGAAGGACATTCCATCAGTCACATGGACAGTGCTGCAAACATGGCCCTGGGCTTTGTGTATTTCTCGTTAGATGTGTCCAAGCCAGAGCTTGGCTAAGCAATAGGTGCAAAGGAAAATTACTTTCTGATTTGTTTACCTGTACCCACCTAGAGATGTCCCAGCATATCCAACATCTGTCACACCTGGAGAATGTCCTCCCTGTCCAGTGGGTCCAGTTCCCAGTTGAAAACCAAGGTCTTGACTTGGTAAGTTCGGACCCTGTGTGGAGAAAGCGTTGGTCAGGGCAGCATCAGTCCGTGCTCCTCATGGCCACCCTCATCTGAATTCTCGTCATTGTGCTCACAGCCTATCGCTTGCCTAGTGTGTCGGCTGCATGATTCTTGTTTTGTGGGGTTCAATTTCCTGGAAGTGGAGGAACAGTCACCGTGTGGCTCATCTGGAGCACTGGGTATCAGCCAACAAGTTTGCCTCTGTGGTCAGCCTCCTCTCCTGGGAAGCAAAGGAGAGGGGTTCGTTCTCCTTTTTATTTCCCTGAAATGTGTGTCTCTGCAGTGGGCAAAACAGTGCTGGGCAGGAACCTCTAAGACGCTGAGCAGAGCCCGGAGGAAGAGAGTGGGCATGTGGCCATCAGAGACAATTTCGTGTGTTTTCTGCACCTCTGAGAACCGCAGCTGGTTCGCAGGAGAGGGATGGTCAGAGGCTGTCACCGCATGGATGAGGGGGAGGAACGAGCAGAGGAAGAGGGAGACTCCTGCCGTGCTCACTCGAAGCTGATTTGAAGATGGTTTTCTGAACATCTCCCTCCAGCCTGCAACACCATTCCTCCTGTTGGGTCTACTGTGGAAATTTACGTTGATAGACTTCAAAGAAAAGGTCCTAGTCACGTGTGCAAAATGAACTCCATATTACTTATAGGTGATGTGTGTGTGTGTGTGTGTGTGTGTGTGTGCTTACATGTGTGCATGCATGTGAAGACCACATGTTCACCTTGGGTGTTGTTCCAAAGGCACTTTTACTTTGCTTTTAGAGACAGAGTCCCTCACTGGCCTGTAACTCATCTGATTGCCAAGAACCTCAGGAATCTCCCCCTTTCCAGCTCCCCAATGCTGGGATTACAAGCACCAATGCTGTCTTCCCCAGTTTCTTCTCATGCGTTCTGAGACTGAGACCCAGGCCCTTGTGCTTATAAAACTATGCTCTGCCCCTCATCAAATAGTTTAATTTTTCATAATATTTTTATGGGATTATTTGGGAATTTCACATCATGAACACTCTCTTTCCAATCATCCCAGGTCCCCTCTCCGACTTGTGACCTACTCCCTGCCAAAAAAAAAAAATAAGAAAGAAAAGAAGGAGGAAGAGGAGGAGGAAGGAGAACAGAAGGAGGGAGAAGAGGAGGAGGAAGAGGAAAAGGAGGAAGAGGGGGAGGAGGAAGAAGAAGGAGAAGGAGAAGGGGAAGGAGAAGGAGAAGAAGAAGACAAATAAAAAAAACAAGTTCAATTTGTATTGTCCATGTACTCACTGGAGTATGGTGGTCACACTCCCGGTGGCCAGCCCCTTAAAGAAAACTGAGTCCTTCGTCTACATCCCGGCCAGAAGCCATCATCTGTGGAGAGTTACACCTCAGCATCCTTATCAGAATTTTTAAGAGTTCCCTTTGGTGGCTTTCAGTCTAGGCTGTTACTTTTGTGGATGGGGTAGGGTAAGGGTTGTCACAGAAGCCTTCTATGTCTCTCTTTCTCAATTGTGAGTCTGCAATCATTAATACCATGGCAAAAGTGGCTCCCTTGTTCTTTATAGTCAGTGGGAGCATGGATCATTGACTTATACATGGTTTCTGGAGATAGCACATGCCACAGACCTCAGCTTGGTCTCCAGTCACTGTATAGACCATGGATATCAACAGAGCCCTCTGCTGCAGTGGGACAACAGACCTACACAGGTCTCTCTGTGGCAACATGGACTGTGGCATCACCATGTCCTCAGGTGGCAGCACAGACCCTGAACATCCACATGGCCCCAAGTTGTCATATCAGCCACAGGCATCACCATGGCCCCAGGCTGCAGTAGAATCGGGGACCCAGGCATGGCCCTTGGTGGTAACAGACCTGGGCATCACCATAGCCTTAGGCACAGACCACTCACATCAATTGGCTCCTGTCAGGAACATAACCCACAGACATAGCTTGGCCTCGGATGGGAGTCCAGACCAAGGACATCCTGGCTTTCCATGCTACCTCAGGCCAGGGACATCAGCAAGGCTCTCAACTGCTGTAGGTAGACAGACATCCACACGAACCTTGGACTTCAACACGGCCTGGGCAGCAGACTATGGATCCGAGGCAGGCATCTCTCACCACCATCACTACCACCCCCTGCCCCGCCCTCCTCCCCATGCTTGTAGATAGAGTGAATTGACTCAAAGCACTGGATCTGGGCCCAGATGGAAGCTGAGTTGGTCAGCCAGCTTCTGCCACCACTGCTAGGGCCTTCCTACCAGTTTCTCCAATTAGTTTCCTTATAAAATTCTCATTTAGTTTCATTTAAATTCACTGGGACGTCTCCACTTTCTCCCTCAATGAGGAACTCATTGGTTGTTCTTTTATTTTCTTTTTAAAATATGTTTGTAAAGCCCCAGCAGGCTGGATCCTGACACCAAGTGTAACTTGGAGACTTTCACAGTGTCTGTCTGTCTGTCTCTCCCACTTTGCCTTAACTCATCATCTGCTTTCATTGTTTCTCACACAATCACAGATATGGAAGTGAGAGGTCTCTGTCTCAGCTTTGACACTGCAAGGTTATTCTGTGGCTCACAATGGTTTGTCCTATAAGTGGCACTCACTCCCTAACCAACTAACTTACTGCTATGTTCATGCTACTTGTAGTCTGCTGGACTAAGACATCTACAAATATAATACAATTGGATGGATGGAACTACCCTGTTCATTATAAATTAGGGTAACAGTGAGAAAAGATTTTAGTGAGTGGGTCCCATTATTGTTTAAGGCTAGGTTAGTCTTTAGAAAAAAGAAATAAACCAGACAGCTTCAGACAGATACTGTTTGTTTGTAAGATGTCTTCTCAGTGTTGGCAGATTCTCTTGATGATACTGAACTTGAAACTCACCATCAGCTTGCCTTGCTGGCCATGGAGTCAATGGAGATCCTCCTGCCTCTTTCTTCTACTACTGGGATAGCAGACAATGCACCTGCCTGCAGCGGAGCAGGACTCAGGTTCTCAAGCTTGCCCACCAAGCATTTACATCCTGAGCTGTCTCTCCAGACCCCACCTTTAAAATCTTCACTGCAGCTTTCCCTCACAATACCTGATACCAGGTTCTTGTCCCATCGGAAGGTCCACAGGGATGATTTCCTAGGGATTTTTTTTTTCTGTTGGTGCTTATGTGTTTCCAGCTGCCTGATGGACGCTAAAACTATTACAGTGATACCAGTACTATGTGTGCACGTGTGTGTGTGTGTGTGTGTGTGTGTGTGTGTGTGTGTGTATGACATGCCTGAGAAAGATCTTTTTCTTCTTGGTGACTCTATCTCCCTGCCTTCTCTTTTATGCTCAGGCCTTTTGAGCACTGTGCATGACATCTGCTTTAACAGATGTGAGCTCTGGGTGACTGTCACTTCTACCAGAGACTGTCCCTAATGGTGTTTGGACTGTTCTCCCTTGACTGTGCACAAATGATCCGAGCGCTCTCAGCTGGAAAAGCCCATCGGGTGTATTTACATAAACTTGTCTTTAATTTTTCCACACGATTGCCTTGTTTACCGCACAGAGGTTGCTTGCTCACTTGTTCCTGAGTTGTACCGGTTTCTCAGACCCTAGATGTAGGACTGTCCACACGATTTGGAAGACCCGGTGAAAAGACAGCCATGAAATCTCTTGCTCAGAAATGAAAGCCTCTGTTTGGTGACCTCAGAGTCTTGGATTAGGAGTAGCCCTGAATAACTAGCTAGATCACAGTCCATGGGCCCTGCTCTTCCTGTCTCTGTAACTGAGTAGCCCCAGGCAAGCTCTGTGGCTTAGGCTCTATTTGTTTCCTCACTATTTTTAGTTTGCAAAAGGGAATGAGGTCACTCTGCGAGCCTGGATGTTCCACTGACTTCTGACTTCTATTGTTGCAATTGAAAAGTCTGTCGTGGAGTGAACCACCGAGCCTTCCCGGCTCTCCTTCTCTGCTTGTCTGTTTTGAGTTTTGTTGCTGGCAGCTTTTTCTTACAGTGTGTCCAGGTTTTCATGTTTTGCTTTGATGACGATGTTTCTGATTTCTTCCATCCTCCTTCCCCCCACTGCTCCCCCTTTTAGAAAATTCTCTGGCACTATCTTTGGAAATAGTGACCCCTCCCTGTCCTTTCTTGTGCTCCTGTGTAAAGCACACTAAGGTCCCTTCCATCTCAGCGATCTCATTATGCTTCATTCTGGGTCATCATCCAAGAAGAGCTGTACTCTCTTACGTGGTCTAATCTGACCCTTCACCTGCATGTATGAAGCTTTTATTGGTACACGTTTCACTTCTAGAAGTTATATACGGTCCCTTTAAAAAAATTTCTGGTCTTTTGAAATGAATTGAATTCTTTTCTTATAACTTTTGTGTGTGTATGTGTGTGTGTGTGTGTGTGTGTGTGTATGTGCGTTATAGATACAAGATTATGGGGCGGGGTAGAGCAGGGCTGTACATGCGTGTGTTATGTACATGGACTTGTGGAGGCCAGGGGTCCATGATAAGTATACTCCTTGATTGATCTCCACCTGACTTTTTGAGTTAGGGCATCTCACTGACTTTGGAGTGCTTAATTTCAGATTAGCCAATGAGCTGCAAGGCTGGGCATAATTTTACCCTCTTTACATTCTAATTATTTTTCCCATAACTCCCAACTTCTTTCTGATATCTGGATGCCTTTTAGGGATTTTTTTAAATCCCTAATGCTATGTTTTGTGACTTGGGGGTGGGGTGGTGTTGAGGAATGAACCCAGGACTGTGCACAAGCTGGGGAGCTGCTCATCATGTTTTGTATGCTTGGACACTAATTCAGAATTGGATATTATTTCAGTTAATATTTCAGAAAGGGCTCACCATGCCTTTAGGGCCACATTTATTATTCTGATGCACTATATCTAGGTATTTTACAGCCAGAAGTTTCTATTCTTCCCCACAATACTTCCACAAACGATAGTTCCTGTCATCCTGAATGTCTGATCCCACCAGGACTGGGTATTTTGAGCTAGCTCTTGAGACATCTTAGAAAGTCAGCCAGGAGCCCTCATGGCAGGCCCATTGGACTGATCAGGAAGTGTCACCTCTTTTTGTGTGGAGCTTTTAATGTAGATGAAACTTGGGTTTTGTTCTGCAAAGAAAACAGCCAATGTACCCTTGCTAAAAATGGCTGAAGCTCAGTGGCTAGACAAATTTAGCACAGAATGTGAGATGTTATAAAAGCAAACACTTAGAGGTTCGTGGACACAGAGAGTGTTGCTCAGCAATGACAAGAAAACAGAAGGAGAGGACATTTCAGTTCCCTGTCCTGGCCCTTGCTCTGCCTCCAACCAGGCCTCTCTTCTGCACTTGAGTTTCCTGCTCCTTAAATATCACTTTACCAGGAAAGGAGAACACCTTCATCCGAAGGACCAGCGGAGATGTGAGGACATCTGACTGTAGGCCACACAGCTGAGCTGGCAGGGAAGGCAGCTGGTGGCCACTTCCTGCCTCACCCTGCAGGAAGGAGGTACCCAGGAAAAGGACGTTAGAGCTGTAACCACTGTAGATGGTTCCTGTTCCCCTCCAGGGACAGCAAGTCTCCTCATGTGGACTACTTCTGTATTCCAGATGGGGGATATCTAAGCACACAGACAGGACTGAAAGAGGTTCATGCGCAGTGGGTTTTTCTCATCCCTTACTCTTGGGAGAGTGAAGTGAGATTGTGTGTGTGAGTGTATAGGTGTGTGTTTGTATGTGTGTGAGTGAATGTGTGTATGTGAGTGTGAGTGTGTATATGTGTGTGAGAGTGTATGTGTGTGTATGTGTGAGTGTGTATGTGTATGTGTGTATATGTGTGTGTATGTGTGTGTGTGTATGCACTTACCAATGAGTGTGCATGTAGAGGTCAGAGGTTCACATTGAATATCTGAGTATTTCCTTCTATGGCTCTCTAATTATTATTCTTGTTGTTGTTGTTATTATTGTTATTATCATTATTATTATTAAAGACAGCATTTCTCACTGAACTGGGGCTCACCAATTGACTAGATTGGTTGGCCAGTGTGCCTTGAGGATCCAGTTCTGCCTCCCCAGCACTGGCAAGGAGTAGGGTATTTTTACAGCCCCTGATCCTTGCACACTCTGACACATTCATCACTTGGCTTAGCCCAGGAAAACCTGGTTGACTCTTCTTAGTTTTCAGCTTGGCAATCGTGCAACCCTTCTGGAGTCTGTCTTGGAAGGCTCCACCACAGTACCGTGATATTAGTCAATTGTGATCATGATATTAGATGTTGTTCCTTGAGAACCCTCCCCTGCTTCTGTGGTATAGGGCAGTAAGATGGAATGGGAGTCTCACAGATGGGATTAACTATGGGGACTGTGGAAAACATGGACTACTTCTACAGACACCCACAGGGCCTTGTCTTCCTGAGTCCTGTGTTTCAAGAAGCCCAAGCTCAAGGAATCCCTTCCAGACACATGTGACAGACCTCAGCTGACAAAAAATCCTTCTTCAGGGCTACCCAGCTTCCCACCCACAAAGGTGAAAGCATTTGTAGCTTTCAAGTCTCTGTTGGGTTTAACATCTGCTCCGGGTTTGGGAGCTGAAATGCCTTGGCTTATTTTTTCTGGGATCAAGAAAAAGTCTAGCCGGGTGGTGGTGGCGCACACCTTTAATCCCAGCACTTGGGAGGCAGAGGCAGGCGGATTTCTGAGTTCAAGGCCAGCCTGGTCTACAAAGTGAGTTCCAGGACAGCCAGGGCTATACAGAGAAACCCTGTCTCAAAACACCAAAAAAAAAAAAAAAAAAAAAAAAAAAAAAAAAAAAAAAAAAAAAAAAAAAAAAAAAAAAGAAAAAAAGAAAAAGTCTAAAGTCAGAAGGTGGGCTCCCACAGTATTTCTGAGCTCTAAAGTGTAGATTACAGCCTGTGTGGTTTAGCAAATCAGCATTTTACCCTTGGTTGTGAGCACGGGAGCTCTGTGTCTTGGGTTCATTCCCATCTCCTCAGAGTGTAAGCTGCCTGAGTATGAGTTCTACCCCCAGGACCTGGAAGATTGTCCAGGGCTAAGGGCAAGCATCTGTAAACAGTTGACAGAGGAATTTGCATGCCAATAGCTTTGAACAAATGAATGGAACAAAGTCATTTTGGGAACCGAACGCAGCCACTAATGAAACTACTCATTCCACTTAATCAAGACGTGTCCCCCGAGATTCCACTTCCATCTTCTTTTTCCCTGAGCAAATTTAACTTATTGTTTTGCCTCAAAAATAGCATTACCGAAAACCTTTCTTCTGGAGCCCTTAGTGTGCCTCACGTACTCTTACGCATGCATCAAGCAAGAGATGGCAACCCAAAGGAGACTTATTTGACTCCCTCCTCCCTGACTCTGGAGTTCACTGTTTCCCTCCTGCAGATATCTCTCTACAAACTGACAGAGCTTTGCTGAAGCCCTGCTGCTGGAGGCCTCTGTGGAACAGCCTCCTGTGTAGGAATTTGGTCATGGAAAACATCAACAAAGGCCTCTCTTTAGGCTTGCCACACAAGTGCATGGTTTTCATCCTCCAACGGCCCATGCTTGGCGCCAACCAGCCAGTTCCTCATTTACCCTGGGGATCAGGCTCACTTCTGTAATTTGACACTTACCAGTCATGCTGTCTTTACCAACACCAGCAGTGGGAGATGGCATGTTTCTCACTGAACCTTTAGGGGCCTCCCATGGATGTGGCACCTACCACCTGTCCATGTTACTCCTTAGAGAGGGTGTTGGGATGCTATGAAGATCAGCTGATCAAGGGTTAATGGAAAGCCCAACGATGCTTCCTCCCAGAGTGGTCCAAACATCATCTAGGATGCTTGAATTCTCACTCTGAGTATCACAGGTTTACCCAAATAAATCTTTTTATTCTCAGAGTCTGTGCCTGATCAAATTACCCAAAGATTGGGCCTATGGTTATAAAAAAAAAAAGTTTCCCTGTTCTTGCTCCTTGCTCCGGCACCTTCTGCTCTCTCCAGGAGTTTCACTCTTCTAGGTCCCTAATGTATAAGATGATGGCTTTCCACTTTCCCTGGCTCTGTAAGAGGACCCCTTCCTTGACAAGAGATATTTCCAAACACTACAAAGTTTTAGGACAATACAGGGGTCTAGGGTCAGCTAGACAAACAAACATAGACCCCCAACACCTGCTTACATGGAGCCAACACTCACTAGACAGCAGATTTAGCATTTCCCTGTGTGTGTGTACGCGTGCATGAGCATGAGAGAAAGAGAAAGAGAGAAAGAGAGAGAGAGAGAGAGAGAGAGAGAGAGAGAGAGAGAGAGAGAGAGAGCAGAGATTAACACTGGGCTCCTGTGTTTGGGATTCCAGGTGGGAAGCCATATCCCTGTGCTTATGAGGATGCTGAGGATCAGATCTCTGGTCTTCATGCTTCTACAGCAAGTTCTTCATCTTTTGAGCCATCTCCTCAGCCTCACAGTGAACTTATACCCACAGAGGATTAAGATGGATCACAGTACATTGGATCAGCTCATTTGGTTTGTCAGATCCAATCTATCCATCTGATAGGGTCATGGGCATGAAACATGGGGAGATGTGTAGGGCATCTAAGTGAAGTACATCTAAGGGCATTTTTTCACAGCCCTGGTCCCTGGCCACCCATCTCCTGCTCTTGTCTTACAGACAGTCACCTTCTCGGGTCATCAAGATGCTCCTTACATCCCTCATTGGTTGGCAGTACAGCTAGAGCAGGGCCATAGGGTATACATCCCTAAGGGTTAGAGTTTACCTCACCTCAGCCACTGTGTCAGGCAAGCAGGATGCCATTTGTAAGCCAAAAGTGCATGGGAGTGGTTTGGGTGAAGTGCAGTAGGGTTTGTGTTTCTGTTGGGTTAAGGTGAGCCGAGGCCTAACTGTTGCTCAGGTGGGTGGTAAAGGAGGACTGTAGAAGAAACCAGGGCACCCAGAATTCTCCATGGCCCAGAGATGCCTGATGACACTCTCAGTGACTGCTGCTGTCTGTGACTGATTGTCTGGGAGCACTCCTCACCTTCAACTTATAAATAGAATCGTGTCTGAGGAGATCTGCAGGGTGGGCAGGTGCCATCTGTGTCAAGGTTTTGTTTGTTTCTTCACTTAGCTTCGATCCAGGGTTGAACATAGAGCTGATCGCTGGATGGGGCCATCAGTAAACGAGGGATTCATGGTGTGGTTTGAAGATATGAGCTTCCATAACACAACTGTAATGGCCCCAGTGTCCCAGTGGTACATTTCAGCCCTTATAACACAATAAACCCTGGTGCAACATTGTATCTATTGCATTGTTTAAGGAAACTAGTACAAGTTACCAAGAAGTCCCTTATAACATACCCATGGCACCATGTATATGCCTTTTCTAGGGAGCTGGGTGGCTGAAGAACCCAGGCTCCTCCTATATTGTGACTCTGTAGGGCCTATACTCTTTTAGACCTCTGTCTAGAGGCAGAACTTGATGAAGATGGTACTTATTAACATCTTATCCTGGGCTGACGGGGAGAGAGAACCTCATGCCAATTTTGCACTATGGAAAATGCCATGTGGGTGTGGCAGCTAACTTCTTTGGCCATGATAATAGCATGAACCTCCATAGCCTCAGTCTCTTTGCATCTGTCAAATAGAGGACAACAGAGCCTGCTTCTGAAGGTTACCGGGACCACCAGCACTAATTCATGGAAGTACTGCTGGGCCACGGTCAATGCTGTAGATGTTACATTCAAGGCTGTGACCAGGGCCAGAAAGAAGGGCTCTCTCACCATCTGGAGGTGGGGGCTACATCCTCACCCCAACTGCTTTCAGTTTTGTGTCCATGCCTTGCTTCTGCCTGAACAGGCCTCCTAATGACCATTATGCAATATGCATTCTGTGTTTTGATTATTATGCTAATGTGAGCCTATTTCATAGTGATTACAGTGTGATATGTATTATCTATTGTGATGATTATGTATATGCAAATGAATAGTTCACTCAGACATATGTCTCATAGGCTCAGTCTTGCTAGGGCACTGGCAGAAGCTTTTAAATGGTGCCCTTATTGTTTGCCATTGTTCAAAATACCTTCTGTTAGAAAAGCAATGTAGGTCATTGTAAGAAATGGCCAACACACAGACAGCAACAGAGTGGGACTCAGAAGCCACTTTCCCGCCCTCTTCCTAGCTTGTTGCTTGGATAAGTAACCATTGTGAACAGTCTGGGCAAATCTTTCCGGAAATATTCTTTGCTGAGACACAAGCTATACTTTGCACAAAAGCAAATCACACTGAAAATGTTATTTTGTGACTCCTTTTTCTTTACCACTATTTTGGTGTCTGGTCTAATTTAGTATTTTTAACAGTCAAGCAGAAACCCACGATGGGGATGGCTGCAGTCTTTCTCCTCAGAGAAGAGATGCTTAGGGATCATTGCCAAGGTATCAGATTTCTCTTTTCTTTTGTGAGCCAAATGTACATTCCCTAAACCTGCGTCCACCCTATCACAGATACTTCTAAACCACAGACCCATACGAAGAGCCCACTAGTTTCCCGTCAGACCCCTGTTGTGGTTCCAAGAGGTGGATGAGCTTGGTTCCAAAGCCCCTGAATGTTTTATGAAGAGTAAAGCCACCCAGGAATCAAGGAGTCAAACAGCCCTATCCCGTGACTGCAGCCTCAACTCCCCTGAAGAACAGAGCACCAGAGATACTTGGTTCCCCTTCAAAGACATGGCTGCTGTCCCCTTTGGGACTCAGTTCATTCCGGTTTAGGTTCTCAGCATGGCACAAACCAATGGCTTGTGCAACATCAAAAAGCTTTGAACAGAGAGCGATATTTTAGGGGTGGAGGGGAGGTATGTGGGCGACTCTTCTGTTTTCTTGAAAGAAATAATTCAGTTGTGTTGGTTTGAATAAGAATGGTCTGCCATAGGATCATATGTTTAAATGCTTAGTCATCCAGGAGTGGCACTATTTGAAAGGATGGCGGGGGGTGGTGGTGGTGGTGGTGGTGGTCTTGTTGGAGGAAGTGTGTCACTGGGGGTATACCAGCTCTGCAGTTTCAAAAGCCCATGCTAGGCCTGGGTGCTCCCCCTCCCTCTCCTTCTCTCCCCCACCCCCCATGGACCAAACCTCTGAAACTTTAAGCAAGCCTCTAATGAAATGCTTTCCCTTATAAGAAATGGCTTGGCCATGGTGTCTCCTCACAACAATAAAACAGTGAGCAAGACACAGACATTTATAAGTAGAAGTTTATTCCAAAGACTCAAGAGGGGGAGGGGGAGCGAAGGGGAGAGGGAGAGAGGGGCCCGTGACTTAGACTACTTTGATACTCATTACAACTGTGAGACCCTCCCCGAAAGCAGGCTCCAATCAATGGACCTCCTAAAGCCAGTGCTTTGTCCCACTTCTGGAATTGCTGCCTTGGAACCTTTTATTTCTCTGTGTGTGATTTAAGAGGAAACACTAGCAATCTCAGGAATGTGTAAGATTTGTGTCAGGAGTAAGTGAACTTTGTCTCTGAGCCTTCCTGAGCACAGGATGATATTTTTGGCCATGATGGTCCTTAAGGAATGTTTCTCTCTCTCTCTCTCTCTCTCTCTCTCTCTCTCTCTCTCTCTCTCTCTCTCTCTCTCTCTCTCTCTCTTTCTCTCTTGGGAAGAAAATAAAATGTATCCATTTCCAGTTACCTCTGTGGATAAGGAGTAAAGAACAAGGAAGTGTCTGGGGGCTCTCATTCCTGCAGATGTAGGGATCTTTTTATTGCCTAATAATGCTCTGGGCCAGGCTCGAATTGGTCCTATTTTTAGACTTTTGGGTTGACTTGGTGAATTTGGCCTCTTTTTCAACAGATCATATTAATGAACTGCAGATGGGCCATAATTGATTCCTTTCTGTCACAATTATTTCACAGGCAAGCCGAATGCACTCAATGTCTCCTTGGTGAATAGTTACCTAGTTTCTAAAAATCCCCACTAGGTCTGTGAGCAGGTTTCCTTTTTGGCTTGGGCAGCAGAGGATGGATTATCTGAGATGAATCCAGAAGTACTTAGATGAGTATTTGGCATCCTTGGCAGTCATAGTGGAAATGTGGGGATCTTGGTGGCTCTGTAATACGTCACAAGGAGATGCTGACACTTACAAAGTCTTGGTAAGTGGAGGATGGACTGTGTTACTGGATCCCACTGGGGCACATTTCCATCTCGGACCAACAGTCTAACAAGGACTTTACCTCCCTTTTGGTGACACCTTCAAGCACTGCTATATATCTTGGATCCAGAATGTGCTTTAAAATTTTAGTGTGTGTGTGTCTGTGTGTGTGTGTGTGCACACGCGTGCGCGTGTGGACGGTGCATGTGCATGCATGTACCACCATGGATGCATAGTAAGTCATCAGAGGACAACTCAGGGAAGTTATTTCTCTTCTCCCACCATGTAGGTTCCAAGGACTGAACTCAGGTCATTAGGCTTGGTGGCTGTCTTAGTGAGGGTTTTACTGCTGTGAACAGACAAGGCAACTCTTATAAGAACATTTAATTGGGGCTGGCTTACATAGATGTGTAGATTGTTGCTTGATTCAAAGTATCTGCTGCAGGAAGAAGGTGACCAAATGCATCCAAGGGCCAGTGAGCCTTCTGCTTCCAAGAAATAAATGGCTTCCTGGAAGTATGTCATAGGGTCAGTCCAATATCACCAAGGTGGGAACATGGCAGCGCCCATGGCAAGGGCAAGGCATGATACAGGAGGAGCTGAGAGTTCTGCAACTTCATCTGAAGGCTGCTAGCGGATACTGACTTCCAGGCAGGGTCTTAAAGTGAGGGTCTTAAAGCACATGCCCACAATGACACATCCACCCCAACAAGGCCACACCCACTCCAACATGGCCACACCCACCAATAGTGCCATTCCCTGGGCCAAGTATATACAAACCATCACAGTAGCAAACGTCATTACCCACCATTCTACCTTGCTGGCCCAGAATATTTGCTTTTGTTTTCTTCATCATCATTTCCCTTTGACTCCATGTGAAACTGAAGCCAGCACTATGAAGGAGGGGAGGTGGGGGCTTATGTAGTGTTCTTACACAAAACCTAAGAGGAATGTGAACTTGGAAGCACAGATGGGCAAGGTACTGTCCCTCCAGATCATACAACCACGCAGGTTGCTGACCGATACTTGCTGTCCTCCTTGTTTTTATGTATCCACTTATTTATTTTGCTGTGTAAGTGTGTGGGCATGTATGTGTATGACTCACGAACCTAAGTGCGCTGGGGTGGGGGAGAGGATGTCGTTGGGTGCACTTTCTCACCTTCTATCTTATTCCCACAAGACGGGCTATCTAATTGAGTCTGGACTAGCAGCCCTCAGGCTCCAGCAATCCTATCTCTCTCCTCAGCATCATGCTATTACAGTCATGTACATATGGCCACACCTATTTTTTTAAATTAATACACAGGTACTGGAGATTTGAACTTGGGTCCTCCTTCTTGCACAAGTTCTAATCCTGACTGAGACAGCTCTTCAGCACTTAACTTGCTGACTGATATAGAAAACCAAAGTAGAGCACACTTGGCTGATATTCAGACTCTAAACCAGCATCCACCAGGGGCCAGAGCTGGGAATGGGTAACCCTGGCTGGAGTCTGCTGAATCTCTGATCCACCTCCTCTCAGTGGCAGACAGGGATGTGTCCACACTCCATCCAACCTGGCATACTTCCAGGAATCCAGTTACTCCTTGGAAGCAGAAGCCTCACCGGCCCTTGAATACATTTGGTTGCCTTCTTCCTGCAGCAGACATTTTGAATCAAGGAACAATGTGCACATCTATGTGTAACCATACACATTGAGGGCATAGCTTCCGTAGAAAATATCAGCATCATCTTCAGCTCAGGAAGACTTTCCTGTCATCTATGGCATCTTGTGTCTGTGCTCTCTTCACTGATGAAGGTCACAGTGTGATCTTCCCCATTGCCCTGTAGGACGCTCAACAGATATCAAATGTAGGTGGCTTCACCCTTTGGAGCTGAGAACACCTGTGACAGAGTGTGAGGTATCACTCAGGATGGGCCAAGACTCAAAATCCTTGTCATTTGTGTCATCTTCCATGGCATCTCCCAGCCAACCATTTGGGCAAAGCATGTTGACAAATGAACTCTGCTGGCCCAGGAGTGAGAAGAGGAAAGTCTGAGGGTTGGCTGCCCCTTCAAGGTTGCTAAACTAAGCCTGGACTTCTCTCTACCCCTTACCACAGCATGCAAGCCCTCTTCTGTTGGTTTGGCTATGGTGGCGACTTCTGCCTAAGGACACGTGTGGTGTGTCAGGAAGTGACTAGCTATCTCTATTATCCTTTAAGTAGAGTACTGGTGTGCTTCCTAGTAATTTCTAGACAGATGGTCTGCCTTCCCTCAACCCAATCAAGTTTCAGCAGCTCTAAAGGATTCTAGGCAGACCACTCAGTCACCTGGGCCTTGTTGTTCTCTTTTCAAAATGATGTTCCTCAATGAGTATTGTGGGTCTTGTCTCTGGTAGATGAGACTAGGCATTGTCTGTGTGGACTAAGTTAGCAACACTTCCAACCCGTGTGAGTTATCACTTTTTAATATCTACAGATGGTTATAATGAATAAAATGTACATTTATTTCAATGCCTAGCTAAAGTCATTATAGATTCTCATCTATGTATTTTTTAAAAAAAATCTTTATGTATTTGTATGTGTGTGATTTGTGTGTGTTTCAGAGTATGCATGTGCATGTGTGAAGACATATGTGTGGAGGTCAGAGGACAGCCTTGGGTGTTGGTCTTTGATCTTTCACCTCATTGGAAACAGGGTCTTGGGGTTGCTACGTATGCCAAGGTAGCTGGCCTTTGAGCTTCTGGGGCTTCTCCTGCCTCTGTGTCCTATCTTGCCATAGGACTGAAGGTCACATGCCATCACGTCCAGTCTTATGTGGGTGCTGGGGATCAAACTCTAGTCCTCATGCTTGTCCAGCAAACATTCATCCACTGAACCACAAGCTCCCCAGCTCGGTCCTGAGGACTATTGCAGCAATGAGCACTGCAGACACCGTCTGTGTAGGGGGGTAATAAAAAGACCCCCGCACTTGAGACTATGAGAACCACTTACACAGAGGAAAGCCACAGCTGATACAACACAGACTTCAAGGCACATCTCCAAGGGGCAGTGAGGTCAGGCAGTAGTGGTCAAACTGCCAGTTCACAGACAAGAACTCAGGACCCTATGCTAAAATGTTCATTTGGTTGACTGAGTCCTTACCAGTGATTCTCAACCTATGGGTCATGACCCCCTGGGGGGTCCCATATCAGATGTCCTGCATAGCAGGTGTTTACATTATACTTCATAACAGTATAAAATTATAGTTATGAAGTAACAGCAAAATAATTTTATGGTTGGAGCGTCACCACCACAAGAACTATACTGAAGAGTCGCAGCATTAGGAAGGCCGAGAACTACTGTTTGAAACTGAAAACTTAAAACTCATGTTTATCTTATTAGTCCCAGTTTTGCTTTTTCTTTCTTTCTTTCTTTCTTCTGCTCTGTGATGCTGTGGGTCGAACCCATGGCCTTCAGCATGCTAGGCAAGAGTTCTATCGCTGAATCCCAGCCTCAGTTTCCCAGTCTGCACTGCGGGGGTGGGGGTAAATGGAGGTGTTGACTTGTTTGTCTGTCTGTCCAGTGAGAAAGGTTGGGAAGCAGCCACAGCATTCTTTTCAGCAGAGGGAAGAGGCCATGCTTGCTAGGTTTTAGGACATCTCCACCGTCCACCTCCCTGATGCTGGAAACCTCTCCTCTCTGTCACATGATGTTGTGCCCAGCGCCTGAGCTTACTGCCAGATTTTAGGCTTTGTAGGCTCAGGCCTGTATCCACTGTGTTAGCTAAAGGCTTTGCATGCTGGGTCTAGCCTGTGTTTGTTCAGTGAATGGGTTGCTGTTCCACCCTGAAGGTTGCAGACAGAAACGGGAAGGAGTTGTTAAAAGGCAGGAGCACTATTTGCTAAGCGTGCTGTCTTCATGTTTCCACTTTACAAGCATTTCCGGAAGGTCAGAGAATTAAGTGGGGAAAAAAAACCAAAAAACCTATCTTCCCCTTGGTTGCAGAAGTAACGTCTGCTCGCCATGAAAACAGCATGAGGTGATATGGTTGAGGACAAGTCAAGCACCTCTCCCAGGCACATCTCCAGGACCTTACAGGATGTGTCCTTCTAAGGTCTCTAGTCCCCACCTTCATCCATGCTCCACCCTGCTTTGGTCTCCCAAGAGATGACCTCTCTGCGGTACCACTGCTTGGCTTTCTAGATGTCTGGCACAGAAGGTAGGGCAGGAAGAGGTTGGTAGAACCCTCCCTAAGTTACTGGCTTTGGTCTTATGGAGTTTCCAATCGTATCTGCGGCCTGGAAACACTCTTGCCTTTTGTTGTTCTCGCGCAGGGGCCACAGTTTGCAGGCTGTGTCGCCAGCCTGTCCACTCTGCGCACTTGACTCTGCCACTGCTCTTCACGGGAAGCCCTCCTTTCCCCTAAACACCTTTAAATAGATGGTTTTGATGAGCTCTGCTTCCTGTCCAGGCTGTGATTGGAACAAGACACCTCTCTGCAGACACACAAATAGAGTCTCTCTGCATACTCTAGTTTGCAGCCTGCTTTTTAACGTTAATAACTTCCATTACAAGATCCTTGCAGTTTTCCGTGCTGAGAACTAAAACTTGCCCTTCTGTGGTAAGCAAGTGCTCTGCTACTGAGCTACACCCTTGCTTCCTATTATTTTCATCTTTATTTATTTGTGTATGTGTATTTATATATGTGTATAGGCACACGTTTGTAGGGGTCAGGGGACAATTTTCTGAAGTTGGTTCTCTCCCTCTACAGTGTGGGTCCTAGGGATGAAACCCAGGTCATCCGGTTGGATTCTACCCTCTTAGCCATCTTGTCTCCCTCATTTATTATATTTACTTAGAGACTGGGTCTGACTAAGTTGCCCAGGCTGGCCTCAGACTTTCAATCCTCTGCGTCAGCTTCCCGAGTAGCCGTGACTCCTCTAAGAATCCTTCCTTCCGTGCCAGCAAATACAACCGCATACTTTCCTTATTTTGTCTGATAACATTTTCCAGGTGGATTTAATTAAATCCCACAGATTGAATCCACACAGTGCTTACCAGGGAGAGGAGGTATCCCTGGCTCTCACGTGAAGGGCAGCACAAGGCCGGGGATGTAGAAGTAACTGGTAGTCAAAGGTGTCAGGAAGGAGCTACTACGTAAGAGCAGAAAGACAACATAGACAAAGGGCCTCCTCAGAGCAGGGCCATCACTGTGGTATGCCAGGGGTGGTGGAGACTTCAACACTGGGAACTGTTAGCAGAAAATATTCTAGGCCGAACTGGCTGACCTGGAGCAGAACACCTGCAGTGCTTTGAGCACTGAGGAAGAGCTCTCTCTGTAAGTGAGCAGAACTGAGCATTCTTCTCTCTACTGAGATCTTTATTCATCCCTTCCACAGAGCAGTTTTCTGGAATGACTGCTATTTTCCATTTCCCTTCTAGATCGTTATTTCCAGAAGGGCTGGCTTGGTTCCCTCACATCCTGACGCATATCCACACAGCAGGAATTCCAAGTAGATGCTGGTGGGGTGAATCTGAATGGACAACCTGTGGCACGACAGACGCCCAATCCGCTGGTGGCCGAACACTTTGTGGGAAGCTCAGCGCACCCTGCTCATTCTGGTGACATCCGCTCTCTGATTTCAAGAGTTCTAATTCTCTTCAGTTGTTCATGGAATCGTCCCTTTGGAACAGATTGCGGAGGGAGATGCCTCATGTCTGGAGGATGCTCTGCTCTGTTTCCATGGGTTTCTCTTTCTGAACGTGGGTCACTGGAGGGACAATTTGGGAGAAAAGCTTAGGGCTCTGATTTCCCTACTCCTGTCCACTGAGACGGTCCCCCTTCCCCTCAACAGCAATCATTTCTCAGAACTAACTAAAGGCCAGAGATGGATTCTCCTACAGTAAAGCTTCAGGAAGTTTCTCTCTTCCTTTTCCAGGCCATCCAAGAACACTCAGGAACACCATTTTGTTTTGTTTTGGGTCAGTACTCCTCACTGGCCTGGAACTCACCAAGTAGGCTAGGCTGACTGATGAACAAGCCTCAGCAATCCTTCTGTCTCCGCCTCTCCAGCACCCGGGTTCCAAGGGAAGGCTCTCACACATGGCTTTTTTTACATGGGTTCTGGAAATCAAGTCTTTGTGCTTATACGGCAAATACTTTGCTGAATGGATCTTGGTCGTCTGTTTTGTTCTGCTAGTCTGTCCTTTGTTTTATCCTAAAACAGGACCTCACTCTGCCCTGGCTTTCCTGGAGCCTCTGCATGGTCCAGCCTGCTCTCAAACTTGCAGCATTCTCTCTCCTTGGCCTCCTGAGTTCTGGGGTTATGGGCATGAGCCTTCGTACCTAATGGTACTGGTTGTTTTTGTGGCTTTCATGAGGAGACACCTGGCGGGAGGGTTCACCTTGCCCCATTAGTCTTTCCTGTGTTTTTCTTGGAACTCCTGCAGGGAGTGTGCATTCCTTTGTACAGGAGAATTTGCTACTTACTCATGCAATGCTAGGCTCCTTAGAATGAATGCAGCAGACATCAATCCAGGAAAGGGAAGTTGGGGATGAATGGAGTTCACCAGACTCTCAAAACAGTTCCCCAGGCCTGGATTCTTCATTCCCGACCCCTGGAAGAAGTGTTAAATAAATGTTGAGCATCTGCTTTACAGTCCAGCCATTCTGTCAGACTCCTGAGCCTGCATACTGCAGGTCATGGAGGTAGTGACGGGAACCAGGACAGGCAGGTCGAACCTCTGCGTGTCCTGTTACAACCATCTTGTAAACACTCGGGAGAACCTGCAGGCTGTTGGAAACCCAGACTCTAAGTACTGTTTACTTCTGAATAATTTGTAAATCCTTTCCCAGCTCAAATAACCATAAAGTCCTGCAAAACACTTTATAAACACTCATTAGAGTCTTACAAAAATCCTTTGAGATCTGCATGATTATCCCCATTTGGCAGCTGAGTAAACTGAGTCACAACAGTTGAAAGATCTGCTCAAAGCCATGCCAGGGGCAGGGGCAGGGCCTGAACTGGAGCTCAGACTTCTAGGCTCCTCAGCAGGTGAGCTGTTCCATAGAATTTGCTGGATTAGCCACTGCCAGGCTCATATGGCCAGATCCCTACAGAGCCACTAGGTTCTGGGGGAAACCCTTCTCTTGGTTCTTTGGGATTGACTGAGGCCCCCTGGCTCCCAAGAGCCCATGGGCCAAGGTCAAAGGGTCCACTCTGAAGAAGCAGGTGAGAGAGATGCCTGCCCACCATTTGCCCCCAGGTTTCCTCACTCAGCTGTGTGGCTTCCAGTGTCTGGTTAGACTAGCCCCTGGAAAGATGAGCTGGCTGAGAAGAAAGACTGTGAACTCAGCTTTTCTGTGTAGAACAGCTCAGAGCAATCAGGTCCAGTTAACATTCTATGTTCTTACCCATATCTTATTTTTTTTTTTTTTAAAAAAGATTTATTTTGATGAATGTGTTTGTGTGTGTCTCTGGGTGGATTCATGCAGGTGAGTGCAGGTGTCCAGAGGCTAGAAGAGTGAGTCAGGTCACCCGGAGCTGGGATCAGAGGTGCTTATGAGTTATAAGATGTGGGTGCTGGGAACTGAACCCTGATCCTCGGGAAGAACAACAAGTGCCCTTAACTGCTAAGCCATCTCTGCAGTCCCTGACTTTCCTATATGAGTGCTTCTGTTCACAGGGAAATGGAAAAGGCTGACTGCTCTCTTAGCCTCTGTCACAGTAAAGTATAAGCGTAGGATGCAAGGGTGGCTGGGGGAGGGGGAGCCCCCTAGACCTCTGGGTGTAGGGCAACTGACAAGAAGCAGCATAAGGGCCCAGCGATCTGATGGTGGTGGAGTGGAGGTCTTGGCATGCTACTCTGGTTAGGTGTGGTGCTTTGGGAACACAGGATGACTCCTGAATCAGGGTCTCTTGTTCCCAGGTTACCACTGCACACGACCTTGGCTGTGGTTACGGCAGCCTGCCCCAGCCTGCGCAGCTTCCTTACTCATTATCAGAAAGTCCCGAGTTGATTTGTGAGTTTACAGCAACTATCTCAATTCACCTCTTTCTGGCATTAGTCATGAGTAAGAATAGCTGTTGGTTTGTGTGTAAGTAGTCACTGGATAGGGCATCGGGGGTGGGGAATCCTCCCCCCTTTCCTTAATCATACTATTGAGAGATGAGCCAAAGAGTTGACAAGTACTTGTCAGAAAGGCTGGAAAGCCTGGATAGTGCTTAAAGGAGGTCATTGCTCTCCAGCATCCCTGTCACATCACATCATGAGCATGCGCCTTCATCACCATGACGTTATGATCCACTTCACTGTAATTTCACTTTTATGGCCAAGTCAATGTCAGCATGCTTCATCTCTATCTCCCTCCGGCTCCCTCTTAGCATGTTGCTTCCTGGTCCAGGTTCCTTCCCCTGCTTAGATCTAAAGCAAAGCCCCAGCTCCTGTAGCAGCCAACACAGAGAGAGGTCCTGCCTTCTGTTGCCCTCCATACTGCTGGGGCAGGAGTGGTATTGATCAGGGTATCAGACCCTTAGGGAACAGCATTTGTACCTATGCCAGTAGCTTCCAAGGAAGCATTTCTTAGAGACACCTAGAAGATGATGTAATCAAGCCCAGGAGATGGCTCACTGGGAAAAATACTTCATTTGGAGGAGCAAGTAGGGAATAAAGGATTTATTATGCTTACACTTCCCATCACAATCCATCACTGAGAAAAATCAGGAAAGGAACTCAAGGCAGAAAACTGAAGGTGGGGTCTGAAGCAGAGGGCACAGAGGAGTGTTGTTCATTGGCTAGTTTTGGTAGGGCACTTTCCATGGAAGCTTGAAGACTTTGTATACCCAGAGCGCACATAAAGTGGGATATAGCAGCACTTCTGCAATACCAGAGCTCATAGCATGCTATGGGAAGTGGAGATCTGTCCAGAAAGCTTCAGAAACACATGAAACAGCTAAGCTGGCCTATGCATGGTAAAAGAAAAAGAGATCCTGGGTCAGAGAAGTTTTGGCTGGCACCTGATGTTGTCCTCTGACCTCCCACAGGTCATATCACCACATACCTGCACACACACACACATACACACACACACACACACACACACACACACACACACACACCAGTGTTCACTGTGTCCAGCCTTGTTGGCTCCAGTCTTCCTACCCTTCCTGTGAATAGGGTGTTATGATAACACCTGCTTTGCATACAAGACACAAGAGCGAGGTGACTTATTCTACCAGCCCCAGAGGTTATGATCAGACCTCATACTCGCTGTCACTCTGCAACAGTACCTGAATAGGCACTTCCTGGATGATTCCCAAAGGGGGTGTGCATTGACATTCCAGGAAAAAAAAATGGCAAAATTGCAGATTTTCAGGGTTCTCACCTGGAGAGTTTAGCTCAACCTTGCCAGTAAAGAGACTGAGGAGACTGGATGACTAGCCAGCATACCAAGAGAAACTGAGAGACTTTCCCCACACAAGCTAAACATATGGAACATGCTGGGCTAAGCTCAGGAAAAGCCCCTCCCACAAAACCTGTGTACTTGACGGAGATCCATTGAGTTGATTCTGATGCTCCTTCCAGCTAAGCTGACTTGGTTTCAGAGTATAAGCAGCCAAGACCAATCAGTGGGCGGTGGCTTCAAGACAGTATTAGCCGTCACCCCCAACCTCAAGTACCCAGGAAGAGGACCTCAGAAGCTGATCTCATCACTGGCTACTAATAAGGGAGACACTGGGCTACCTCTGTGTCTCGGGTTTCATTTTACTGTGTGTAGGGGCAATCATGAGCCTTTGTGTTCTCAGCTTGGAGAAGATATATTCGACGGACTAACTGTTAAGGTAATGCCAGTTGTTACATATTTTGTGACATTTAATGGCCACTGGATCTATTCTGTGATTGACTCTTTATAGGCAGTCGAGCTTCTGCTCAGATTAAGATTCCTGGCCTGTGTCAGAAGTTACCATAGCGGCACACAGTGTTGTCTTGTGTTGACACTTGTCACACAGCCACTGTGTTTGTGCCTGGCACTGGGGGAGGGGCTCTATTCATCCCTTGGGATCCAGGCTGATGAAGGTTCTGCATCTTCTGTATGTGTCTTTTAAGATTGTCCTGGGTACTGATACCCAGCAGGGACACTGAAGATTTGTCCAGGAAGTTTAGTAGGATCATTAATAGGATGCAACTTGGGCAGACACTCTCCATTGGTCTCCCTCAGGCAGCACTGAGCTTCAAGAAGGTGGTAGAATGGAATGGAGCTAGGCCGGGCCAGCAGCACCTGGGAAACAGCTCTCCAAGCTTCCTTTGAGCTAGGAGGGTGCAGACAATCTTAAGGAGCCACAAGTGCCACACAAGTCAAAGCACACAGCTCTGAGAGGTTGGTGGCATGAAACCAGAGCTGATCTCTGAGCTGTTCCCACATGCAAATGCATTCAAGAGGCTGGCTTTCAAACCTTGAATGGTGAAACCCAAATAAGAACAAACAATACCGTTAACATTGCCCCTATCACATTCACAGCCACTCCTGCCCGTTGACTTTAGCACACCCACCTGGCCCATCTCCTGGTTTTATTCTTTAGCTGTTTGTCTTCAAAACAGCTCCTAGTCTCTAACTGAAACAAGGAAACCTTCCCGACATGACTGAAATGAAGAATCAAGGGATAAATGGGCATGCCTAGCCTACGAGAAAAAAGTGTTGACTTGGATCAACAAAGGCCTTGGAAGAACACACGCCTTGTAGAGAAAGTCTGGGTCCTGAGGCTGCTTCCAGCTGAGGTGACCAAAGCACTGATTGCCCTTCTTTTACCACAGGTGTAGGGCAACAATCTGCTGGACAGCCAGGATAAGAACTAGAAAACACAGTTGGTAAGGTACTTGTCTTGCCTCAAAGACTTGAGCTTAATCCTTAGAAGCCATGTCAAAGAAGCCACCCATGTGGTGACTCACACCTGCTTTCCCAGTCCTGAAGAGACAAAGATAGGCTTCCCCAAGCCTTCTTGGTGCTATCTAAGCTAGTGAGAGACCCTGTCTCAAAAATCAAACCAAACCAAAAAAGGTGGTTTTCTCCAGAGAAAGGACACTTAAGGTTGTCTTCTGACCTCCACATGCACGCATGTGTATGCAACCCCCAAATGTATTGGAAGGAACACACACACACACACACACACACACACACACACACACACACACACACACACACCAGAAAAAGAAACAACTTGGAAGGTTCTGTCTGCTATTCTCATTGTTGATCTAGAAGCCTAGACGTGGCTCAGGCTGTATGGGAACACTGTCATGTCATGGTTAAGTCAGGGAGGAAGAATGGTTGAGGGACTCTCTAGTTGATCCTTCCCTAAAGTGTTCCAGAGTGGCTTTCCCAGAGTTCCTCCCCACAAAACAAAGCCTGTGGGCTCTCCCACCTTTACTGCTCAGTGACTCAATTTCCCCACTGATAAAAAGGGGGACGGGTCTACAGTTCTAAACTTGCCTGTAAAACATATGGAGAGCCTTGAAATAAAGGTGGTATTTAGGGAGAGTTCAAAGTGTTATGTAATTATTTTATTGCCCCTTTTATTCCTGAGATTTTTCTATTTGCTCAGCTTACAAACCCAGGCCAGAGCCATAAAACCACTTTTATGCCCGCACCTCTTGTACTCATCCTGTAACAACGGTGTATTACTTTGGCTCTGAAAGTGTTTAGATCCATGGTGGAGACATGCCCAACAGGGACCTCAGCCATTTCTGCCAAATGAAGGTCATTACCATATCCTGAAACTGCCGGGACCAGCCTCCCAATGACTACCTCCGTGCCACGATTGAGTTAAACTGGCAATGAGGATGGTCTGAAATACCAACCTATGCTGGGGTTTTTGTTTGTTTGTTTGTTTTGTTTTTTGTTTGTGTTTTGTCTTTTCTCTTCCTTTACCCCCTCTTTCTTCCTTTGTTTCCTGATACCCTTTTCTTCATTTGAGACGGAGTCTCATTATGGGGCAGACTGGCTTGAGCTCACTACGTAGCTAGCACAGGTTAGCTTCAGCTTCTTCTATGTATACCCTCAAACCTTTTTAATTTTGCTCTTTTGGGAGAAAGGGTCTCAGGTGGTCCTGGTTGGCTTTGAACACAATAGGTAGCTTAAAAGGTCCTTGAACTTCCATTCCCCTGTGTGTGTGTATCTCCCAAGGGATTACAGGTGTGTGCCACCCTACCCAATTTCCCTCATCTTCTCCTAGATACAAAGCTGGATCTCACCACAATCCTTTCCCAGTGCCATCACCCAAAGTCACAGGAAGCAAGACGTTGGAAGTTGGAAGAGGCCTCATTGGTTGGTGTGACTGCCCAGCAAGTCAGAGTATCTCTTATGATGTCTCAGGGTACAGTGGCATGGGGCCTCATTCCCCTGCTTTGAGGGGACACCTGACTCCGCACGTGGGCCTGCTGCCCTGTGAGTCCCAGCTCCACTGTGCACTTGTCTCTGATGCCAGACTTGGAAGGCAAAAGCAGGGAAGGCTGGGGGAACTCTGTCATCTCAAGAAACAGAAGTCAGGATGTAGGTAGGCTCATTTCTACTGGTGGTTCTTTCTTTACTTTAAACACCAGGACTCTCGGTGTCCTGTTAGAAGAGTCACTGCTTGGGGTTAATTTACCAAAATGGAAGTTTCACGGCAGCAGGCTTATTGCTTTTCTGATCCTCACCTCCCACTTCCACTCAAAACGAGAACCGTATGACCCCATGTAAAGGCAAGAAAGGCCTCGCTGGCACCAACAGGAGCTGTCCTCAAATTCTCATGCTTGATCTCAGGCATTCAGTGCTGTTCCACAGACCCTACTGTGTAATCTATCTGTAGGATCAGGGAATTCAGACTGGATCCTGAGCTTGAGAAACTTATAAACACTTTGGGAGGTGGAAGATTTCACCTGGACAAGGCCACTGTATGCCTCGCCTCCAGGAATCTCATTTCTAGACCACTGGAGAGTTGCAGTGGTCAGCCTAGAGCCCTTTTGGGCATCACTAACAGTCCCCCTAGAGATCTACCCTCTTCTACTTGGCAGCATCTTCTGCCATTGGACCACCACAAGCAAGATTTTGAGCTCATGATGGCCGCCTCCGTCCATCCTCATTCTCCTTCCCCATGGACACTCTCCTGGCTCAGGCTTTTAATTTCCCACATCAGGATCTTGTCAATGTGCTCCTGTCTCAGTTCTCCATCTAGGCCTGCTTCCCAAGCTACAACAAGACAGTTGTTGTATCTGGACCTGATGATGTCCTCCTTAGCTACCTAGTAGGTTGAGACAGGAGGTCAGAAATTTCAAGACCCCCTTGGGCTACAGAGTGAGTTCAAGGTCACCTTGGATACTTTAGTCAGATCCTGGCTCCCTGGCAAAGCCCAATTCTGGCCTCAGAGCCAGTTTCTGATATCACAAACCTTTGTTGTGAACCATCTCAGCTATCCAGGGGTACAGTAGTTCTCTTGGTTTTGAAGTTCTTTGTTTCTGTTACATTTCAAGTGCCTATCACCAGCTTCCTCCTCTTCTTCAGGGCCTATAAGCGCCCCCAAGAATGGGATCCAGCCTCCATGACTGGGAAGCACTTCGCATTGCTTTGCACACAGAAAGAATGTGCCCCATATGTGTAATGGTTTCAGGAAGGGTTCGTCTCTGCCCTGCAGAGACTCTGAGTGGTGGCAGCCATGCTATCAGAGAAACACCCTGGTGGTGGTGGTGGGGTCTGGGGGCTGTCTATGACAGGCAGGGTGTTGGCCCTGACTCTTGGACTGGGTGCAGGAAGCTGTTGGGTGCTGAGAAATTTCCCCAGGACAGAAACTAGAACCTGAAGGAGGGGCAGCTCTAGAGCCTGACAAGTGACAGGGTGGCCCCAAGGTGGCATCTGCTAGCAAAGGCTTCCTCCAGCCTGGGCTCCCCCTGCTCTCCAGAGGAACCAGAGAATAATACCTACAAGGGAATGAGTCCTGGTCTTAGCTGTGGAAAATTAGAATTAAAAGGGCCACTGAAATCAGCTTTCCTTACAATGTGCCATGCCTTCTTGCGATGATGTTTTCACAGTGCTTTTCTTTTTCTTCCTTCCTTCCTTCCTTCCTTCCTTTCTTTCTTTCTTTTTTCTTTTCCTTTCTTTCTTTCTTTCTTTCTTTCTTTCTTTCTTTCTTTCTTTCTTTCTTTTTTTCTTTTTTTTTTTTGGTTTTTCGAGACAGGGTTTCTCTGTATAGCCCTGGCTGTCCTGGTACTCACTCTGTAGACCAGGCTGGCCTTGAACTCAGAAATCTGCCTGTCTCTGCCTTCCAAGTGCTGGGATTAAAGGCGTGATCCGCCACTGCCTGGCTTTCACAGTGTGTTTACACAAAGTAATGGGACTAGGAAAAAGAAAGGAAAACAAACACAGTCATCAACAGCATCAACACATACACCACACATACGTGTATACACACATGCACACACATGCATACATCACACATAACATATACATAATGCACCCACACACATACACTACACATACACAGATACACACATATATACATACACATATACATATATGCACATACACACATATACACATATGCACATACACACATGCACATGCACATACACATACATACACATACATACACACATGCACACACACACACACACACACCCACACACCCACACACACCTTCGAGCATACAAACACAAAAGCACGTCCCAGCTCTGAGCATGCATGAACTTTGAGGTCTCCATCCAGTTTCCTGTCCTCCTTGCCTGGTCAGGTTTCTCTGGCTGACCCCTCTAGCCTCCTAATTCCTCTCCCAGATCCACGGTTTTCCATCCTAATTTTTATGGTGTTTCCCAGGATTAATGGTTAACGTATTCATTTTCTCCCTGAGCCCTCCGTTATCAGCGAGTACTCCGAGTAAAGATTAACCCTGCTTAACAGAAGCATGTTAATCATCTACAGGCTTTGAGCAAATTATTCTTGGTCACCTCCCCCTAAAGATCTCATCCCATAGCAGCTGACCTTCACCAACACCCGGGTCTGGAGACTCGGAAAAAGCCAACCTTAAGAGAACTGATGAGCCAAGGAAGGTCACGAAGTGTTGACAGCGGGTGACGCTGCTGTTCTGTGCTTTTTAACTCAGCCACCCTTGTTCCAGGACCCTATAAAAGGACTGGGCTGTGCCTCTTTAAAAAAAAAAATGTTTTGCAAGCCAGGCCTAATCTACGGTACATTCTTTGTTGCTGGGAGACTCAGAGTGGCTGTACAAGCTGTTCCTTCTGGGAATCATAGTTCAAAGTGTCCCGACCCAAACACACATGTTGTCATTGTGCCTGTCCTTTGCGTGGGGCTGGGACATCCGACTTAGGAAACCTCTCCTGAGCAAGCAGGCTCAGCAGCCAGGATCCACAGCCAGCAGGGTGGCTCCAGGCTCCCAGTTCAGGGAGGGGCCTCCTAAATGAGGTGGTGGCTCCTGCCCAGGGAGCTGAAGGAGGAAGAAGAGGAGAGGGAGGAAGGGTGCTTCCATAAGGGTCTCTCCTGGCAGGTTGCAGATGAAGTGTGGGCAGCACAGTCAAGTGTCTGGAGGGGCATTGTGGAAAAAGGTCTTCATCCGCACTCTGCGGTGGAGTAGCTGCAGAGCCCGGCGAGGGGAAAGCCAGGCCTGGGTCCAAATTCCTTCTCTGTTTGGCTCGCTCTCCTTCCTCCTTGGAGAAGACTGGAGTGGAAGGGAGAGGTCGTTCAGAGGGGGACGGAGGCCTGGAGCCTGCCAGACTTATTAGGAAAGATGTTGTCCGGGGTCTTGGCAAGCTTTCTCCATCGTCCCGCCCCAGTGTGACTGGTTCCTGTCACCCTGGCTGACTCCCTCCAGCCCAAGCGCCTCGCTGCCCCACATTCAAACATTTCCACATTAGGCCACCGGCACGCCTCCCTGGCAGTGTGGGAGGCGCCTGGTGACCCAAGGTGGCCTCTGCTGCCCTGCCTCCCCTGCAGGTACAATTGCTCTTTTCTGGGTCAGCCTTGTGATCTGGTGTCCAGGCACTTGGCAGAATTTAGCAAATGTTCCTCAGGGCTCTGTTTCTTGGTTACACTATTCACACTGACACCCTTGGGACTGTGGGGGAAGGGGGCCGCTGTCTCTGTCTCCTGCCCTGCCCTGGTTAGAGGGACTGGTTGCCCAATCTGCAGTCCCCTGGAGGAGGTGGGAGACCTTGCCTCCTTTGTGGATCTTTAGCCCTTTCCTTTTCCGTTGGCCTGACCTCTTTTTTGGACCCAGGGCTGGAGCAGAGGTTACTATTCATGACGTACACCCACCTATGGGCTTGTGCAGTCAGACGTGGCAGCCTCGAACCCACGTGACTCAGAGCAGTTGAATCACAACTGCACTAAAAGGAGCTGGACAACTGTGCCAGCTGCGGGGTGGATTTCGAAGAGTTCCTTTAGAAAAAAAAAATGTGAGCGGTCTCACCTGTTCAAGCAATAATATTCCCGAGGAAATGTGTTCCAGTAAAATATGATCTAAAAATAAATTGCACCTGTGCGTTTTGACCTTTATAAACATGGCTACTAGAAAATGCCATCTATGTGATGAGTGTCGTATTTCAGTCGGACAGCACTGCTTGACAACTGTCTCCACGGTAGCGTGGTTTCTTCCAGGCATGTGGCCTGCTGAGGGCTGGTTCTAAACACCCCCCGCCCCCCGCTTTCTGGCAGCTATAGGCTTCCCTACCCACTGCCGCATGCTCCCTCCTAGCTTTCTACAGGGCTTCTGGCTGCTCTTCAGGGCCCCGGGCTGGTGCCCCCTATCCAGGAAGCATCCTCATCCACACAACCTCAGAAGCTTTTGTCCACTTGGCTGTCACCAGGATAGTCTGTTGTGCAGGGCAGCATCTAGAGTGGAGCATACAGCACTACAGGTTCGCTCACCCCCACGTGGGTGAATGACCCAAAGGCCAGAGCAGACCCAAATAGGACTAGAAGCTGATCTTATTTATGTTTCCACTGTGGGAGGCAATAAATTATTAACCCAAGTCAGGATATTTTGGTTGCTGTAGGGAGCTCCTGCTTGGTACTACTTAAAAACAATCAGGGGTGGGGTGGGGTGGAGTGGCGTGGTGAGATAGCTAGGGAGGAAAGCCATTTGCTGTCAAGGCCGATGAGCTGACTCCACGGTCCCCAGAACTCCACAGTCAAAGGAGAGAACTGCCACACACAAACTGTCCTCTGGTCTCCACATTCATGGCTTGACCAGCATGCCCTGTATGTAAATATGTGTAAGGCAAGAATTGAAAAGATTTTTTGGGGAAAATTTTCTTTATAATAAGCACATATTTTGGGGAGTTGGGGACTGGGCAACAGCTCTCCATATGTCCTTCTTCACGTTGAACTTGCTCATCTTCCTCCCTCTGGCTCCTGAGCTAGTATTATAGGTGCATGCCAAGAACTTTAACATCCAGCCAAGAACTTTAAATCCAAACACATTCCCCATAGCACAGGTTCACTTTCTGGGACATGCTTATAATAACGTTGCCTAGACATCCTTCAACACATACAAGGGGAACTACACTGTGTCTCACACACTTGGCCTGTGGAACTCATCATCAGAGTCACAAACAGTCTGTGTGGGATTCCCACTCAAACCTTGAAGACTTGAAAGCGGGCGCGCACACACACACACAAAAAGAGTATGGAAAATATCTCTAATACAAATAAAATAACGTTTATATTGATTGAATGATGAAATGCTATATTTGAGGTCTTTTGGGCTGTGCATACCATTAAACCTAATCTCACGTGTTTCTTTATCTAGTGCGGCTTCTAGAGAAAATCTTACTGGACACACATGGCTCATGTTATCTTTCTGTGGGAAAGTACTGAGAGCCAAGGAGAGAGGGCTCAGTCCTAAGACGTTTACCACGTGAGCATGAAGACCTGAATCCAACCCCAGAACTCACATAAAAACCTGGCAGGGTTGTGTGCTTCTCTAACTCCAGAGCAGGAAGACTGGAGAAAGGAGGGTTCCTTAGGGCATGCTGGTCAAGTACCAGGCTGGTGAGTGGTGGCATCTGAGGGTGACCTGTGGCTTCACACCCATGTACATCCACCCTACCTGAATGGAAACACATTCACGTGATTGCTCTGACGCGAACGGAGCTGTATTTATTTTGAGATATTTACAGATGTGTCTGAACATCTCAACTGGGTTTCTAATGGTTTAGAAACTCTAGAACTTTAACTCTAGTCTTCCTGCCAGAATATCCATGTGGTGGAGTGAAGTTCTGACTCGGGTTCTTCCGGACTGATCTTGTCTAGGAGGCCCACCTTGGCCTACCCTCTCCAGAAATGGCCCAAACAGGCCTCTGGGGGGAACTCCCAGGCTCTGCAGGGACTTGCTGGGGAGTAATTACAGTGGGCAGACCCTTCTGCTTACACGCTTAGTCATAATTACTTACCTGAGAGGCACCAACAGTGTGATGGGAGCTTAGCTGAACAGGGAGAAGGCTCAGCAGGCACATCACCTTGAGCTTGACCCGTCAGCCAGATTTCACAGCACCTGCTGGTTTAGCCTGAGGGCTGTGATTCATCCTCAGGAAAGGAGCTGCAGACAGGCTCTGCCTCCAGAACCCTGCTCTCTCTGCCCTCTCCTCTCTTTTGAAGGAAGAATAAAGGCATCTGTGTGCTCCAGCTGCCACTGAGAAGCTGATCTTCTGATGTATACACATATGCAAAAATATTAAAATCTGTGTTGTAACGTACTGGTTTTTTAAGTGCCTTGGACACAGGGCCATAAATTAATGTCTTTCCTTTGCAGGGGTCTTTTCCCAGAGAAGGGACTCCCCTCCTGGAGGATGATTATAAAACAGTGAGCAACCAGGCATCCCTAACTATTTGCACACACACACCCCATTCACACACACACACACACACACACACACACACACACACACACATGTGCGTGCACATACACGCATATATATTCACGTGGAATGCAGCCAGGAAGAAGAGACAGAATGCATGCTAAAGAAGAGAAAAACTCGGGCCTTTTCATGAGGTCAAGTGACTTCTGAGGTCTGATCAGCTGGCCAGGTGCACAACCAATTTTCTTGTCTCCTTGGCAGCAGCTAAAAGCATCTGACAAGTAATGGAGCCCTCAGTTCTATAAGCAAAATCCCATTTATCTTGGGAATTAAAAAAAATACAGCAACTGTGATGGAAAATTCCCAGTGGGGTCCATTTGTTCCTTCCTGTGGGTCTTGGATCCATCTCTCCAGGAAGACACACTTGTAAACCTGTGCTTTTTGAGGTAGGAGATGGAAACTAAATGTCTTTAAGATGTGTTGCTGGGAGGACTGGAAACAGGAAGCAAACTGGAGTTGTGGCCTGTGGGGACAGATGTTGGATGTCAGAAGATGTATACACTGAGCATGTGCCCCGTGCCAGCTGTGCCCCTCGGCAGCTGTGACCTCTGCCAG
>NW_022196905.1:265355911-265360696 GCF_008632895.1 Mastomys coucha | reverse complement strand
CCCCCCCCCGCGCCAGCCACCTCCCAGATAAAGTCCCATGGAAACTAAGCTTCTCTTTGGAACTCGTCAGGTCTGAATTATTTTCTCAGCTTAAATTGTGTTTATATGGTTACCTTCAGTATGCTATTTTATTTGGGGGGATATTTTCACATATTTCTTTACTTAAAAAGAAATCAGAACACCTTGACTTTAAAAAATCCTATTTACCCAAACAGAGGTGCCAAGGGCATGAACAGAGGCACCTCAGTAGTTTGTGTGTCAACACCTCATACTTCTTCCATGTGCCAAAAAGTACTGGAGAAGGAAGGGGAGGAGGGAGGATAGACTGAAGGAAGGAATGAAAGGGAGGAGGAAGGAAGGAGGGGAGGGAAGAAGGGAAGGATGGAGAGACAGAGGGAAGGAAGGAGAGACAGAGGGAGGGAAGGAAGGAAGGAAGGAAAGAAGGGAGGGAGGGAGGGAGGAAGGAAGGAAGAAAGAAAGGAAAGAAAGAAGGAAGGAGAGACAGGGGAGGGAAGGAAGGAGAGAAGGACAGGGGAGGGAAGGAAGGAGGGAGAGATGGAGGGATGGACAGAGGGAGAGAGGGATGGGGAGGGAGGGACAGAGGGAGGGATAAAGGAAGAGATAGAGGAAGGAGAGGAGGGAGGGAGGGAGGGAAGAATGAAGGAGGAAAGGGAGAAAAACTTTGTTGTCTGGCATTTAAAATTGTATTGCTGTTGTTGTGTGGTATATGGTATGTGTGTGCACATGTATATACAGGTATGCTTGCATGTGCACATTGAGGCCAGTTGTCTACATGTCATATGTCTTTCTTTTTTTCTCAACTGTTTCTCCACCTTATTTTTAGGCAGTGTCTCTCACTTAGCCTGGGCTAGGTTTGGCTGGCCCGCCATGGAGCTCTGGGATAGCCCCATCTCTGCCTCACACCTTGGGAATCAGAGGTGTACCTCCATGCTGCAGTTTCACATGAATGTTGGGAATCTGAATTCAGGTCCTTGTGTCTGTACACCAAGCACTTCTCCCACAGAGCCAGCTCCCCTGCCCCTGACATTCAAATACCTCTGGTACTCTGCATGGCTTTTATGTCTCAATAGAAAGAAGGCAAACCATAAAATAAAGTGTGTGTGTGGGTGGGGGGGATGTGCAAAGGCAGGGGTTTGCCGGTAAAGGTACATCTACTGCCTTGGGTAAAGACTCCCTTCGTGGTCTTTCACAGCTACATGGTCTGAAGTAATGGACATACCCAGCTTCCCCAAAGTCACAGAGCTGTGTTAGAAGGACACTGGGGAACTCTCAAGGAAGTTCTTCAGCACCTTTGCTAGGCATAGAGTCTACAGTTGTTGAACACAGGAGCCTCCCATGTGGTGAATAAACTGAGATACTGACATACCTCTGGCAGCCATTTTAATTCCTTGTGGGGTCTGAATTACCTAGGCCCACCCACTGATTCTCACAGCTTTCCTGGAACTGTCCCTGTCCCCCATTTCTTCTGCTTAAGTAGAGATGTATCTGTCACAATGACCAGTTTCTCTGCATCAGTGCCCAGCCTAAAGCCTGTTCTCCAGCTTCCCTCCCCTGTCTCTCCCTCCTCCTGTCCTTCCTTCCTTCCTTCCTTCCTTCCTTCCTTCCTTCCCTCTGTCTCTCCATCCTTCCCTCTTTGTTCCCTCCCTCTCTTTCCTTCCTTCCCTCAGTCTATCATGGTGATGGGCCCAGTCTGCAGTGGTCTAACTACCTGGTCCCTGAGTGCTGCAGGTCACCTATTCCTCATCTTGAGGATGTGGAGACTGAGGCCCACAGACATTAGACAACCTGCCTGAAGTCACTGAGCCAGTTATCATCAGAGCCACAGACACTGGCTCCCCATCTTCTCTCCCAATCTACTCTTAGGAACGTCTTGACAGGCTGATCTTCACGGCCAGTGGAGAAACTCCCTTGTGTAGAAGACTCAACTTCAAGGTTAGCATATCCAGAGACTTAAGCGTGTGCCGAGTCATGGAAGATGTCTAGATCCTTCACTGTGTTTCCAGCAGGGAGTCTCTGCTTTGAACTGGGAGGCCATGCCTACTGAGGTGGTGAGCTAGAGAGATGGTTCAGCCTCTTGAAGTCTTCTCTCACAGCTGACTCATTAACAGTATGTAACCTCAAAGCCCATTATGGTTGCTAGCTTGAAAGGGGGGCACGGTGGGAGAGTCTGTGCCACAGAAATTGGTAGGTGCTGCAGCCAAGGCTTGATTCCCCACCACCATTACCACCATTACCACCATTACCACCATTACCACCACTACCACCACATACACGCTGCCCTACAACCTGCTGTCCACTCTGTGGAGACCCCATCTGTTTAGGCACTGTCCCCTTGTAATTGCAAGGCGTGGCCCTGCTATAAGAAAACCTGCAGCAAGTTCCACACAGAGCTGTGGAGGTAGGAGACTGTGAGAAAAGGAGGAGGAAGAAAGGGAAGGGAGAGAGATAGAGGTAAGGAAATGGAAATTAGAGAAAGAAGGGAGGAAGACACAGAGGGATGGAGGGACTGGGGAGATGGATCAGCAGGTAAAGTAGTGTTCTACAAGCATGAAGACTAATGCCTGGCACCCACGTGAAAGTCAATCATGGAGAAGCAGATAGATCCTGGGGTTTTGGGGGGCCAGTTCATCTAGCCAAAACGGTGACTTCAGGTCCAGTGAGAAACAGCATCAGAGAACGAAATAGCTTCCTGTTATACATTAAACCTGAATGTGGGCCCGATCTGGCTCCACCCACTCCCCACTCCCTCCCCTCTCCCCCTGTGTTTCTCCATCCACAGCATCTCTGCACAGAGGCAGAACTCTTTTCTGCCTCAGGACCTTTGCTTTCACTCTCATCTCTTTGAACTCACAGCTGGAGTGCAGCTTTTCCAGAGGGCAAGCTTGGTCCTGTTTCAACTCAAAGGGTTTCCTGCAACAGTTACTTTGTATTTAATCATCTGTCTGGTATCTCTTTTTTATCTTCCATACTTTTTTCCTTATTCTAATCAGTATTCAACAGCGTCCATGATGAGCAAGCTGGGCATGAAAGTGTATATCTACAGATATGAGTGCAACCCTCAGGACTTGGGTTGAGGTATGGGAGTTTGGGGTTTGAAGCCAGTTGAAGGTACCAAGTAAGTTCTGGCTATATAGCAAGATATCGTCCAGAAGAAATGAAAGGGGGGAGGGGGGAAGGGGGAGAGTAGAAGAGAAGATGGGGGAAAGGGGAAGGAGAAGGTGACAGGAGAGGAGAGGTGAGCAGTCAGTAAAGCACCAGATTCTGTCCATTTCTCTCCCACAGCCCCACTGAAGACAATGTTCCAGTGATGAACTCTATAAAAAAGTGCTTGACTCCTGCTGAGCCCCAGCCAGGCACAGCTTTCTGCAATATTCCCAGACCTCTGATCTCCATGAACTCTGTATGCCCAGTGTCCTGTATTCCCATTTCCCCAAAGGGGTCCTGCAAGTCTCTGCAGACACCTTAGCCCAGCTAGAATCAGTGGTTGGGGATTTCTGGGTAGAAGTCGCCTTGTGTTCAAACCAGTCCTGCCTGCTTGCCAAGGCACTAAACCTTACACCAAAGCTGCTTGGGGACCACAGTCTGACACAGTGGAGTTCTGTTCCCATCTAGGGCAATGTGATGATGAGGTAGCCACCCAGTCAGCAAGAGGCACACACTGGCCATGTGCTGGAGGACCTCCCCAGACTGCAGCCTGTGTGTGAACAGAGGCTCCACTCTTATTCCAAAGACCCAACGAGCCTCCAGTTTGTTGTTGGAGCTGGAGCTGGTGATTTGCTTTAAATAGAGCCTGCGCAGGCCTCACAGTTTGTTTTTTTTTATTGAATGAGTCCTGAAGGTACTTTCCAAGAAATAAGGAAAAACCAAGCTCTGTTACAGTGGGGACTCTGATATGAAAGGGAGGTGGCAGGGCCTCTCCCTGCAGCTCCAAGGCTGCAGCAGTGCAAAAGTTTGGCCTGGGGGTGGGGGTGGAGGCAGAGGGTTTGATAGGAGTCTTCAGGGAGCGACAGAGCCCGTGGAGGGCAAGCCTCTCTCTCAAGCATGTGCGTTTCAAGGCTTACTGCAGAAAACAGTCACAAACAAGATGACATCCACAATACACATTTATTCTCTACATTTCTGGAGCGTGGAAATTGAGTCTATCACAGGACCATGCCCTTTCCAAAGGTTCTGCCCCCAGACTATCTTTCCTGCCTCTACCCAGTGCTCCTTGGTAATCCTTGTGGGTGAGAGGGTGTTGGAAGACAGAGTGACCACTGTGGGAAGGTGTGGCTGAGCACCTTGCATCATGGTGATGGGAGCTTGTGGCTGAGGACAGCTGTTTCCATCATAGCAGCCTGGAAGCAGAGAGGGGAGGCCAGAGCCTGGCAAATGTGGCTGGTGTCCTCAAGCATCCCCTCTGGGTGAGAGAGGCAAAAAACGTCAAACAAAATGGTTAACCCAAATCTGAAGGTGAGAGAGAGCCAGTCAGGCAGCCTTCTGGGAAAAGGCCCCAGGCCAAACCAGCAACTGGAGACTGAGGCAACCAAGGAGGTAAGAAGAAGGCAGAGGAGGAAGACATGGGATGTCACCAAGGGCCTTGGAGATTGTGTTACTTTGAGTAAGAATGGCTCATATATTTGATCATCAGGGGGTGGTACTATTTGAGAAGGATTAAGAGGTGTGGTCTTGTTAGAGTAGGTGTAGCTTTGTTGGAAGAAAGTGTGGGTGGTCTTTGAAGTTTAAAAAGCTTATGCCAGACCCCCGGGGTCTCTCTCTCTCTCT
>NW_022196905.1:265326881-265355827 GCF_008632895.1 Mastomys coucha | reverse complement strand
TGTGTGTGTGTGTGTGTGTGTGTGTGCCTATGATCAAGATGTAGCTCAAAGCTGCCTCTCCAGGACTACACCTGCCTGTTGCCATGCTTCCTGGCATGATGATAATGGCCTAAGCAACTGAAACTGTAAGCAAGCCCCAAGTCAAATGCTTCCCTTTCTAAGTGTTCCCTTGGTCTTGTTGTCACTCCATAGCAAAAGAACAGTGACTGAGACAGAGGCCATCCAGAGCTCTTGTTCTTCCTCAGATGTAGGTGACAGCCATCTCTTACATGCAGATGTAGCATGGCCTGTGTCCAGCATTAGCAACATCCTTCCAGTTACATAGGAGAGTGAGTGCCAGGTATAGTAGGAGCAGCAGCATGGATTCCAGAGCTGTAGAACAACTCAGGAAAAATGGATGTTGGTTCTGCTCAGGGTGGAAGCAGGGTCAAGTTTGGATCTGTTTCACAAATACAGTCAATAAAGTTTGCCAACAAATCAAGGTGGGACACTGGAGACAGCTTTGCCTGAAGCAAATGTTAAAATGAGGTTGCCAGTCCCACAAATGCTCTGAATAGGGAACTAGAGTTGGAAAGGAGATCAGAGACCTCCGTTACACACATCCTACTAGAAATGACAAGCAGACAGTCCAGGGAAGATGGACAGTGCACTCGTGGGAGTTTGAAGGGAGAGAGCCGCCCAGAGGGAAGGAGAGCTGGACTGGAAATGTACACAGGAAAGAAACTAGAAGACTGAGGACTTAAATTAGAGGTGCCTAAGAGGAAGCTCCTGAGGGAAGGGAGAAAGGGGGTAGAGAGAGAGGGAGAAAAGGGGAGAGGGGGAGGGAGGAGAAAGAGAGCATGCAGGAGGATCAGAGAAAGGAGGGGAAAGGAGATGAGAGGGAAGAATGAGGGGAAGTTTCAGGGTAATGTCTGAGTTACATATTCCTGGGAGAACACATAAGACCAGGATTGAGATTTGGCCTAGTTCCACAGAGCCTAGGGCTACCAGAGGAGTGTTTTAAGGAAAGGCCTTGATCAAAGCATCCATGTAGTAACATAGTAGTTTCATCAAGCCATGTTGGTACCTTTGAGCACTCCCAGTCAGTGCTTCCAGTGAGAGTAGTGTGTGGGTTTTCCTACAGAAGTACTCCCTATGAGTGGTCCACGCAAGTTTTCCTCATGAACATTCCCCATTGTTCTTCTTCTCACTTCCTCCCTATGAGTGCTCCTCTTGAGTGTTCTACGAATACTCCCCATGTTTCCTGCATGTGCTCTCTACAAACGGTCCCCCATGAACACTCCCTATGGATGTTCCTTGTAAATGCTTCATTTAAATGTTTCCCTTGAGTGCTCCATGAATAATCCCCAAAATGGCATCCCATGAATACTCATGGGTGTTCCCATCTTGCAAGTGTTCCCTGTGAGTATGCCACAAATATTTCCCATGTATGCTTCCATCAGTGCTCCCAGGGCATAGGTGTGCTTCCTTCTCACAGCAACAGCAGACCAGAAACACAAATGGGAAATGAATAGCTACTGAATGTTTAAAGGGAGACCATTGTGACGCATGCCCAAAAGAGAAAAGCTGTCTCTTTCTACTTTGATTGCTTTATCTGTTAAGGATTTGGGGTATTGGGTAGAATAAACTACTGAGAGTTGACCTATACTAGGGCATGTGGTAATTTGAGTGAGAATGGCTCCCAAAGACTCATATATTTGAATGTTTGGTCCCCCATTGGTGGAACTGTTTGGGAAGGATTAGGAGGTGTGACCTTGTTGGAGGAGGTGTGCCACTGGGGACAGACTTTGAGGTTTCAAAGACTCATGTCTTTCTGAGTTAGTGCTCCTTCCCTCCCCCCTCCCCCCCGCCCTCTCTGCCTCTTGCTTGTGAATCAGATATAAGCTCTCAGTTACTTTTCCAGCATCATGCCTACATGCCTGCTGCCATGCTCCCTGACCTGGTGGCCATGTGCTCTAACTGGAACCATGCACCCAATAAAGCCACTTTGGTCATGCCATTTGGTCACAATAGAAAAGTAGCTAAGACAGAGCATCATCACACAGCATAACAAATGGTGCAGGAGAAGAAATCCCCAAAATGAGCTGTTTTGCATGGGGGGGAAGTGAACTCAGGGTGGAATCTCTGGCTTCCATGGAGTAGGGAGCATGACCTCAGGGTGGGGTAGGATCTCTGGGAAGGAGGGCATCAGGACATCCTCAGCAGTGGGAGACCACATGACATGGGTAAATGGCATGTCTTAGTTAGGGTTTCTGTTATTGTGATAAATACAATAACCAAAGCAACTTGGGAGAGGAAAGGATATATTTGGCTTACATGTCTCAAGCAGGGCAGGAACCTGGAGGCAGGAACTGAAGCAGAGGCCATGGAGGAATTCTGCTTTCTGGCTTGCTTATAACAGCATGCTTGCCCTGACTTCTTATATACTTCAAGATCACCAGCCCAGCAGTGTTAGAGCTCCTTTCAAAACATTCTACATTCCTGTAAGCAACCCTTCACACACAGTGCTCCTAGTAAGCCCAATAAACTCATTGGTCCAGCAAGTTGGACTTTGGTATAATTATTACTTTGGCCTATTGTTAGTTGCCTATCTGAGATGATCTCTCTCTCTCTCTCTCTCTCTCTCTCTCTCTCTCTTTCTCTGTGTGTGTGTGTGTGTGTGTGTGAGAGAGAGAGAGAGAGAGAGAGAGAGAGAGAGAGAGTGAGAGAGAGAGAGAGCGCACATGTACGCATAGTCTCCCAGGAAAAGTCTCAACACACAGCCCCACCTCCTGGAAACCATTTTATTTCCCAGGACCTGCAGAAACCTGGGAAGAGGATTTTCACTACCACAGTGGGCTGGGCCCTCCAACATCAATTATTAATCAAGAAAACTCCCCTACAGCCATGCCTACCAGTTAATCTGATGGAGACAATGCTTCTGTTGAGGTTTCCTCTTCCCAGACGACTAGCTTATGCCAAGTTGAGAGAGACAGAGAGAGAAACAGACAGACAGACAGAGACAGAGACAGAAGCTCTAGTAACCTCCCAACAGCACTGGGACCAAAGCAAGGCATTGCAAAATCACCTTGGGAATCTGCAGCATGTTAACATGTTCTGGGCCAGCTAGAGGATGAGTACCTATTGAGTCCCAGGCTTGTACTCCATGGGGTGACTTGGCTCTTACTTGGCTCCACTTCCAAAGGCTAGGGGCTCTTTGCTGGGGATTCTTCTCTTGTCTATTAGCATGGCACCAATAAGATTTCATTTTCTGTGTCTATAGTCTATAGGATGGTGAGGGAACCCAGGGATGCCCCTGCATCTATACCTCCATCTGCACCAGCACCAGTGTGGCTGTGAGAATGGCTGAAAAGACAATGAGTTGGTGCCACAGGTGGGCGGCATCAGAGATCCTCTTGGCACTTTGCAAATGGACAATTCTGGAAACAAGCCCTTAAGAGCTCACATCTGATCTGCCTTTGGCTCCTGTCCCTTCACCCTTTCCCAGGGTGATGCCTGCATCGGCCTGAGTCAGCATCCAAGTCTCTCACATCATCCCTCCTGGCTGCAGCTCCTCAGCTGTGCGCATCTGTAATTCTTTCCTTCTCTGCCTGTTCTCCCTGGCACATCACATTCATCCACATGATTTAACTACAACCATGCAGCTCGCTACCTCAGAAAAACCCTCCTCCCAGATTTCTTCAGGTTATAAGAAATAGCATGATTTCCAAGAGGTAGGGTTATGTGTTGTGTGAAATTTTCCCTATGGGGACCACATGTGCACACACACACACACACACACACACACACACACACACACACACCTACTCACCCCAGATAGGGAACTCATAATAAGCCAAAGTAATAACTACACCAAAGTCCAACTTGTTGAACCAATGAGTTTATTGGGCTTACTAACAAGAGTGTGTGAAGGGTGACTTATGAGAGCATGGATGACTTGAAAAGTGTCTGTACTACCCCAGCATGGGTGATGACCTAGGAATGCGTGGCCCTGGGGCTGTCTGCAGGACTTGCAGGCAGCTCTGCAGACTGGAGAATCTTCTTCAAGCAGTCTTTCAGATCAGAATTCACTCCCCTGGCAGTTGTTTGCTGCTTCTGTGATCCTGGGGAGGTCTTCCTGAATCTCTTGTGAGTGAAAGTTTCAATCCATACACTGTGATACAAAACCATGACCTTTCTGTATTAGCTTTCTTTCTTGTTGTTGTGGCCAAAATACTCACCATTATGCAACTTAAAGGAGAATTTATTTTGGCTCAGGGTTCAAAGGTATAGTCCATGGTGGCAAGGAAGCCACACAGTCCCTCTTAATTCAGTCTGAGTCTCCAATCCATTTGATGGTTCTGCTCACACTCAGAGTGTGTCTTCCCCCTCATTTAATCTTCCCTGGAAGCACTCTCATGGAAACATCTGAAGATGTGCCTCACTAACGCCCTAGGGCCCAGGGCTGCCCAAACTTTTGCCATAGTGAAATGATGTCTTCATCCACAACTATGTTGGGCTACCCATTCTTATTGGTCCTGAGACATGTGTGGCCTGAGAGCTGCAGATTAGGTGTGCCTAGCCTAAGTGTTTCTGAATCTAATCAAATAGACAATCAAAGTAAACCATCCATTCCATCCTACCTTCCTCCTCCTTTCTACGCTGGACTGTGGAAATGGTAGTAAGCCAGAATGGGCTACCTGGATGAAGATCACAGGCTCAAGGTGTCAGAGCCACAAGAGAGAAGGCACCCCAGCCTCTGTGCCTCACTCTCTACTTCGTACGTAAGAAACCATAAAATCCCGTCTTATCTGAAGTGTATTCTTGGGAAGGGTGTGGAGATAGAAGGGCAAAGTCTTGCTATATAGTCCTAGCTGGCCCGAAACTTGGAAGGACACCATGGTGGCTTTACTCATGGTGACCTTCTTGCCTTATCCCCTCCCCCAAGTACTGGGACTGAAGGTGTGAACTGCCACTCCCTGATGAATCACCCTGCTTTGAGGTTAGCACCTGGGTATGTGTGTGTTGTGACTGATCTAGTCTTGAGGTTTTGACCAGCTTGCTAGACTGTAGTGACATGAAGACAGAGCAGATGACTGGCTGGTTCTTAGTCTGTGGGATGGCACAGGCTGTTCAACATGCAACAAAGACTTGCTGGAAGCAGTGAATGGGTTCCCAGGTTACTCAAGCAATCAGACTCTTGCTTTGCAAAGAGCAAGTAACTTGTGGTCCATTCTTCACTTGGGCTATTATTGCAGCCTCTGTCATGGGCCAGGCATGGATGTCCTCAGGGCATGAGGTGTAGAAGGGAGAGAGTTCCTATCCCACCAGAGCATGCCCTGGATTGAGACCCTCAAGAAAGCTAGATGACTCACAGTCTTCCCACCGATATATGAACATCAAGTTATTCCAAGAATGCAGATGACCTCCCTCTCCATAGGGATGATACCTTTGTGATGGATACAGAAGCAGGAGGACTATCTGGGAGATAAATCTGAAGCATTGAGGATAAAGGACTCATGAGGGCGTTGAACATCAATTGTTCAGTGCTCTGGTTCTCCACTTTATGGCGGTAGTGTGTGATGGTGATGATGATGGTGATGGTAGTGGTGATGGTGATGGTGGTGATGATGGTGATGGTGATGGTGGTGATGGTAGTGATGGTGATGATGGTGGTGGTGGTGGTGGTGGTAGTAGTGGTAATGAAAATGATGATGACAACAAAGATGGGGTGTACTTGCATGTGCACAAACATGATTATAGTTGCCCATTGAGGCCAGAAGAGGGATCAGATCTCCTGGAACTAGAATTATAGGTTGTGAGCCTCCAGTTGTGGGTACTGAGTACCAAACCCTGATCCTCTGCAAGAGCTGCAAGTGTTCTTAACCGCTGAGTCATCTCTCTAGCCCCTGGTTGCAACATCCATACCAGTGTGCCCTGGTTAAATAAAGACTGACTATGTGACCACCATGTCATATCACATCTGTTCAGCTTCCTCTCTCTCTGTCATCTGACTCAGGAACTGAGACCCAAGCCTTAGTGGTCCTGGATTCCATGACACCTGATCCATTGGCTCCACATGTGTTTTGATAGGCTTGTGCTAACAAAAATGTAATAATTTTCACCTGCAGAATTAAAAAAAAAAAAAAGCTGGCCCGCAATCCATTTTTGGTCACATTTTGTGTCATCCTTCTAATGGGGTTGATGGATTAGCATGGGGCAGGTCCTCCCCTCTCACTTTGCTCCTGTTGGTAACTGAAAGCTCTTCTCAGAGGCAGATGGCCAAGGTTAGGGGTGGAATCTGAGGCCATGAGGCAGAGTGAAACGAACTGTTCTTTCAAGAGGGGACAGAACCTCTGACCTTCAGCTCATTAGCACAGTCCTCTGATGCACTGATGCCCAGCCTCAATTTTATATCACCATTGGGTATTTCCACTTAATCTCATGAGGGAGCTTTGTAGTTCCCCAACCAGAATTAATTTTAAACTCACTTTAATTTAAACAAGAACTGTTAGCTAAGCGGGTAGCACTCGGCAGGCAGGGAAGACTATGGCCGCCGGGAGAGATCCAGTCCTCACACACTGCTACCCAGACACCCATGACACTCCCCTCCAGCCCACTGAGCCAGAGAAATGGGGGAGGAAGGGGTTTGTGAGTAAAGAGCAGACATAGAAGGCACTTAAATGATGGAGACCAAAGGCACCACGCCCACCAGACATCTGTGTCTCATAGACATTGTTTCATGTGGTCAGCTGGGCTGTGTTCTGCCTTCCCGGAGCCGGATGGACACAGTTTGGCTCAGGTCCAGCCGGGCTCTTCCCTTCTCATCTGAAGGGAACTGTGCTGCCTTGTGTAGCCTGAGGAATTTGCCATGGGACAATTTGTTGCTGAAGCCTTCTTCAGGATCGATACAGAAGATTTATCGCCTCCATGTTGGCCCAGGGAGAGTGCAGATCAGAGAGTTTCTCTGGCCATGGCTTGTCCTGGGGGTGGGGGAGCAGCAGGATCTGTGCTGGAGAGCCAAAGAAGAAAATGACAGTGGGATGTATTTATAAGGGAACATCTCCACAACTGTCCACTATAGCTTATGGATAGCATTAGTCACATCCATTTACTAGAGGAGAATAAATCCCATTCTTTCTATTGGCAAGGTGCTTTAAAAGGGACTACCACATGTTTTAGCTCATTCATCTTTACCTGTCAAAAGGCATCCTCATTTTATTGACAAGCAAATAGACTCAGTGGACTTCAGAGACTCATCCAAGTTAGCGCAGTTAGTGCCTGGTGCAGCACATGGTCTGCTTCTTTGAGTCTTCTGTCCACCATTGTCCTGGTTAGTTTTGTCAACTTGACACAAGCTAAAGTCATCCAAGAAGACAGGCCTCAACTGAGGAATTGCCTAGGTCAGATAAGACTGCAGCTCTGTCTAAATAATTTGGGAGGCCCTGTCCACTGTGGGCAGCACCATTTATAGGCAGGTGGTCCTGGGTTGTATTGAATGTATTGAGACAGCTAGCTAAGCGTGGGCCTGTAACAGAGCCAGCAAGCAGTGTTTCTCCATGGGCTTTGCTTCAGTTCCTGCTTGGGTTTCAGCTCTGGCTTTCATCAGCGACAAAGTGTGAGCTGAGGTAAACCTTTTCCTCCCCAAGTTGCTTTTGACTGGGGTTTTATCAGAGCAACAGAAGGAAATTAGAACAGCCATGGACAACCGCCTGGCTTTTTAGCTTTGCAAATTTCACTTTCTCCACTTCACAGGACAGTGTGACACAATGCTGTGATGAAATCTCTCTGTCCTTCAGGGCACTCTGACTGTGTACCTTGCTCTCTTGCACACACACTGGCTTCAGCTCTGTGTGGCTAGCCTCTTTACTGACATCCCTCAGTGCTCCACTGGACACTGAGTGGAACCCAGTCCTCTCTGCCTGGTGGGCTTGCACCTGCTACTTCTGGGTAGAGAGCATAATCAAATGAACACCCATTTCTTTTTTTGTTGTTGTTGCTTTTTTTGTTGTTTTGTTTTGTTTTGTTTTGTTTTTGAGACAGGGTTTCTCTGTATAGTCCTGGCTGTCCTAGAACTCATTTTGTAGACCAGGCTGGCCTCAAACTCAGAAATCTACCTGCCTCTTCCTCCCAAGTGCTGGGATTAAAGGTGTGCACCACCACTGCCCGGCTCAAGGTCTTTTTGGAAGATCCTCTTCTAACGCAGTAGGCTCAGAGCATACTTTCCTCCTTGAGCCTATAGACAAACCCATCCCATTCTGGACTACTATATGGCTACTCCATGAACACAGTAGGCGAGTGGGAAGATTTTAAAAAAGTGTTGCCAAGAACTAAGAGAGGAAAAGTTTAATACCAGGCATAAGTAAGAAGCACCCAGGAGTTATTTCTAAAGCCCTCCAGTAATAAGGGAGTAAGGGAGGGGTGGATTTTATCTGGAGAGCCCACACATGCTCATATGGAAAAGTGCTTTAGGGGAAGGCTCACTCTGGAGCATGCTCAGTTTAAGATGAGCATTATTGAGCATGGTCAGTTTTAACATGGTTAAAGAAAAAATGTATAGCAGATACAAACACTTCTGGGCCTGCTTGGTTTCCTTTTCCCAAATAGTTTTCAGCCACATTCAAAGGATGGACACGTTGAAGGTCTCTTAACATAGGATTGTCCCTAAGGCTGTCTGTATCTTTAAGCTTCTAACAGTGTTTTCACCCACTGCTACTCTGCCCCAAAGGAGGTTTATTAGAGTATTCCACTGGGAGATCCCTTCTTTCCCTCCACATTCATAATACCGCTCAGGGGATGGGAGAACACAGTCTAACATGGGGGAAGCCAAAGTTGGGGTTCCCTGACTCCTGGGAGCTGGGGTACCACACAGAGGAGTCAGGACAAAGGATTGTGGGTCCACAGGCCCTCAATGAGGCTGGGCCTGTTGGAGGTATATGCGCTGAGGACAATGATGAACCCAGGGTGGGGAAAATGGGGAACACGGCCAAAGGTAGCAGTGGTTGTCTGGAAGAGACAGTCCATGTTTATGCATACTGTTCATTGTGGAAAACGGATGCATACCAATTTCTCAGGGTGGACCAGAGATTAAATATCTTTTGCAGGGAGGAATGTCCAGGAAGGGAAGCTTATTGACTAGACCCTCAGGCCTCTAGGTACCTCATTAGCATGAAAAACTCTGCTTTGAGGTATGTGACCAATGTGGGGAGTGTGGACATGTGTTCCAAGCCTAGAATCTGACAGAGAACAGGGAGGTGCCTACCATCTCAGGGTACCTGAGGGCCAGGGTCTCAGACCTGCTCTACCTTACCAAGTTTCATGACATGGTCCATTGTCCCACACATACATATATGGATGTTCGTGTAGGTCTATGCACCTATTACACAGGCATGGAGGCCGAAGGAAGATAGCAGGTGTCCTGATCTATTAGCTTCACCTTGTTCCATTGAGGCAAGATCACTAGATGAACCTGGAGCAAGGATGACAGCCAGAGAGCCCAAGAACTCCCCCTGACCCTGCCTCCCACAGCTCTGGGGTTACAGGTGTGTGCTGTGACACCCAGCTTTTTATGTGGGTGCTTGGATCTGGTCTTGGATTCTTCTGCTTGGATCTTAACCCACTTTCCAATCCCTCTCTAGTAATATTCTAGGCTCTCCTGGGGAAGCCGTCCTGTTTTTTAATAGCCTAGTGTAAATGTCTTTGTTTTCAATACTTTGGGCCTGGAAACAGCCAGAACAAGTGCAACTTAAGCTTTAAAGAGTGGGGGTTGGGGCGGGGAATACCACAGAATCCCAGCTTCATGAAGGCAAAGAGTTTCATCTTACTTCAGCTCAGGACACATTAGGGCTTTCTCATAGATGGCCTAAATGTCATACATGGCATAAAAACCATGAACTGTGGGTTGAGGGTGGTGGTTTGGATGGTAGAGATGGTCCAGCAAACATGGTTGCAACCAATGGAGGCAGAAGTGTCTCCCTGCTTCTGAATCTCTTGCTTAATGTCCTAAGCTTGCTCCTCTGGCCACCCTTTCATTTCTCACTTAACCAACCCAGAGTTGAATTTTGTTTCCAAGAAGCCTGACTGGTATGAATGAGACAGGAGAATGAGCTATGAATGTGAGTCATGTCTCTCTGAATCTGTGCATGTCTGAAGGCCACGGGAAGTTTGGTGTCTCCTTGCACCGCTGGAAATGCTAAGAACCATGCTTTGTGAACTGCCATTGCTCAGTGCATGTTTGCAGTTGTCAATTGGGATGACCTAAGCACCAAGAAGTCTCTGTGCTCAGCATATGTTCACACAGGTCCTAACTTGTGAGACATCCCATGCAGGAGGCCACTTGGGCAATACAGCGGCATCACTGAAAACCAGAAGAAACCCAAGGCCATGGGCCAGCTGTACCATGGAAACCCTACATGCAGCCAAAGTCCTTGCTGGCAAATCAGGTCTGAAAGCTGTCACCAAATTCTGCTCCCTGGCAGTCCCAACCTAACAAGAGACAGAAGAAAGAAAAAGCCATATGGTGGCCAGCAACGTATCTTTCCAGGCAATAGCAGTTGGAGCAGTGGGTCAGCAGAGCTCTGAAGAGCTGCTCCTGATGGGATGCTGCCTTCATCCTTGCTCTACCGCATAAAATTGCAGTCTTGTGTCTTATAGGACTCAGATTCCTAGAACTTATGTTAAAAAAAAAAAAAAAAAAAAAGAAGGTGTGTGGTAATACCAGCACTAAAGAGGCAGAGCCAGGAAAGAAAGCTCTTTAGGACTCATTGGCTGGCCAGCCTAGGCAATTTAGTGAGCTCCAGGTAGTGAGATACCCTATCACAAAAAAAAAAAAAAAAAAAAAAACCCAAGGTGTGAGAATAGAGAGATGGCTAGGGGTGGTTCATAGGACCCCACCCCTTTTTATAGAGTTCCCCAGTTAGGTTCCCATCCCCCATAGACTGGTTTACAGCCACCTGTAACTCCAGTTCCAAATTATCTGATGCCATCTGTACACATGCTGGCAAAACACTTGGAATGTAAAATAAAACAAACCTAAACATCAACAACCAACCAATCAGACAGACCAATGTAAATGGTGCCCGGGAAATGATATCCAAGGTTGAGTTCTGGCCACCTCCATATAAGCATGCATGCACACATGGGCACACACACAGCACACATGCACACATGAGCATATACACACAAGCACTCATACGTGAACACACACATAAGCACACACAAGCACACACAAACACACACAAGCACGCACACATGAACACACACATGCACACAGAAGCATGCACACATGAGCATACACACACAAGCACACATGCAAGCATGAGCACACACACACATGAACACACACACCCCACAGTCTGTATTAGGCAAGAGCTTTTTTGGATTTGTGGACCAGGAACCTGTAAAGACAGTTTGGGACTCAGACCCAAGAAGCCTTGAAAGTCGCCAAGTTTGCTGCTGACTCTCAAGCACAGGGAAAGAAGAAGTTGCTGTTGCAAGACCAGCCTGTTAACTCTAGCAGAAAGAAGCCTTCACCAGATTACAGAGGAGCTGCTGTGTATAGCCAGCTCTGTGCTGGACCTGTTAAGTCACTTCATTTGTGGTTCAGAGGGTTCATTTGGAGTGGTCTAATGACATACCATTTACAGGTGAGCATGGAGGTTTACAGACTCCATGACTGCACTACTCACTAGGAAATAAGCTTTACAAATGTTAAATACAGTGTGCATTACGATAAGCCCAGCATATGCAGACAGCTATATGAACAGTCACAAAGGATGGATCAGTTAACCCATCTCCCACAAAAGTACTGGAGTGCCATCTGCACCAGAGAATCGCCATGACCTCCTATACCTTTTTTTCCTCCACCGAGGACCATTTTTCTCACCAAAGATTAGCTTATTTGTGGACTTTGTAAACATGTAATTGTGTAGGTATCTTTTGATCAAGTTTCCCTCCTCCATCTTGTATTAGCTCAAAGTTAATCTAATGTTGCAAAAGATACAAGTATTCTGCCAGGTAGTGGTGGCACATGCCTTTAATCCCAGCACTTGGGAGGCAGAGGCGGGCGGATTTCTGAGTTCGATGCCAGCCTGGTCTACAGAGTAAGTTCCCGGGCTATACAGAGAAACCCTGTCTAGAAAAATCAAAACGAAAAAAAAAAAGGTAGAAATATTCTAAGAATTTTCTTTTCACTCAGCGTCTTAGGTAGAACATAGGCCAGTCTGGCTTCATGATCCTCCTGCCTCAGCCTCCCCAGTGTGAGAATTACAGGTATGCTTCATTGTCTGGTTTAGTTCATACGTGTGTATGTATATGCATGTACATGCCATGGCACATATGTAGAGGTCAGAGGACAGCCTCCAGTAGTGTCTTACTTTCCATCTTGTATGATACAGCATCTCTTTCTTATTGTCTGCTGTGACCACCAGGCCAGCTGTCTCTGACTTTCATCTCTCTGTAGGAGTGCTGGGATGGCAGATGTGTACTGAGCATCCATCTACATGTGGGGTCTGCAGACCTAAACTCAGATCCTCAGGTTTAAGAATCAACTGCTTTACCTACTGAGTCCTCTCCTCAGCCCAGTTCCTTCATTCTTTTTAATGATGTAAAAAAATCCAAGATACAAACATATCACCTTTTGTTTATATGTATGTGTTTCTATTGCTGGTCATTTGAATAAACTTAGATTTGGTCCTAATCAAATGGTGTTCTTAGAGCCTCCTTGTACCCGTCTTTTGGTGTGAACATGTCTGCATAGTGTATACCAAGGAGTAGAAGCCCTGGGTCCGAGCATGCGTGCCCCCAGCTCAGTGCATACGGAAAAAATAGCTTTGCTTTGATGCTCTCCTAGCTCTCAGCCGACGAGCAGTTCCTAACCAGTGCTACGTTTGTCATTCATCTTGGCCATTTTCAGTAGTATGCTTGACTTTCTTTCTATGATGACTCCTGAGGTCAAAGGCTGTTTTAATTCCATTTCTGTTGCTATGATAAAAGCCCTGATTTTTAAAAAGCAACTTAGAGGAAAGGGGATTTACTTCATCTTACAATTCCAAGTTATAATCCATCATTGTGGGGAAGTCAAGGCAGGACCTTCAGCTAAACATCTAATCCACATTAAGATCAGAGAGAAATGAATACAGGTTCACTTGCTTGCTTGCTTGCTTGTGTTCACCTTAATTTTTCCACTCTTATACACTTCAGGACACCTTGCCTAGGGAATGGTACCACCCACTGTGGGCTGAATTCCCCCACATCAATTAACTTAATTAACATGGCATCCCACAAACATACCCAGAAGCCAATCCAATATAGAAAATCAAATCCCAGGTTTTCTAGGCTGTGTCAAGTTGTCAATTAAAAGCTAACCATCAGAAGTGACTTTTCAAGTACTGTTTATTCAGAAAATTTGCACACACCCCCCTTGGCCTCATGAGAATGTAGGGTAAGGACATACTTGAGTGTGTGTGTGTGTATTGTATGTTGCTTAGAATCAACCCCAGGGCTTCATGTCTGTTGCATGAACACTCTATCACTCAGCTACACCCCAACAACTTTGCCATTTCTGTACATGTTATCTGTCATTCTTGGTGCCTTAGAGGAGCTTAATACATTTTCTGGATCTGAGGCATTTCGTGCTTCTCTGTTGTTCTTATCTTCTCTGTGGATTTCTCTTTTACCTATCACAGTTTCTTTTGATAAAAGAGGGTCTGAGTGTCAGTGTAGTATATCTTACCAATATTCCCTTTTTGGATTCTGCTTTCATGTTTGCTGCATAAAAATACAACTGACTTTTATATATTAACGTTCTTTGACCAACAACCTTGTTTAACTTATTTAGCAATTCTGATTGTTTTTAAGTAGTGTATTGTGTGTGTTTCTTACATGGCCAATGATGTAGCCTATATATAACCACAATTTTAACTTTCTTTTCATATCTTAGTTTTCCTCCTTTATTGCAAAGGCTAAAAATTTTAATATAATAACAAACATAGGTGAAGATAGATAACATCCTGTTTTAATCCTAAATATTATGGGAACATATCAATATTTAAACATTTAATGTGATACTTGCTGGAGGTCTATGGCTACGATTTGATTTATGTTTATTCTATTCTTAGTTTCCTAAAAGTTTCCTTTTTTGGTTTTATTATCATTAGGGTTTGATTCTCATTAAGCATTTGTTCTGAGCCTCCAGAGCTGATCGATAGTCTTGTTCTGTGCTGTCACACTGATCACACTGAGCACAGTCCTAGGATGACATCCTACGTTGGTTGTGATGCGTTTGCTCTTTTGACAGACGTCAGATTCCATATGTGGTGTTTCACCTCCTGTTAACATCTGTGCTTAGGAAAAACAAATGGCTCGTAATTTTCCTTCTCTGCCACAGTTTGACATTACTACAAAATAAATTAAATCATTTCTACTCCCTAAAAGACTGTGTAAGATTAATGACTGCAAGAATCCACTGCTGAAGCCACTGGGCCTGGAGTTTTCTTGGTGGAACTGTTCTTCATTATGACTTTTGTTTCTTAATAGATAGATGGCTCCACAGATGGGTCAAGTTTAATACGTTGAATTTAGGGGAAAAAAATCTTTCTCAACTAAATTTTAAAATTTGCTGTCCTTGGGGTCCAGAATATCGACTTATATTTAATGGCAGTATCTTTCTAGTTCCTGATATTGGTTACCGAGGCTTCTCCTCTACAACAAAGCCAGTTAGGCCAGCTTATCAGTTTAATGAGTCTTTCTGAAACAGTGATTGGTTTTGTTGAGTTTTCTTATTTTTTACTCTTGTTTTCCATTCTGCCGGCTCCTGCTGCTTGCTAATCCCCCTTCCTGGGCTACCTTAGGCCTTAATTTCCTGATTCTCATTAAGCTCTCCCTAGAAGACTTAGTTCATCCTTTCCTCTGTCTTTCTCTCCTCCACTGACACATGTGCAGCTATAAATTTCTCTTAAGCAAGCTTTGGCTGAACCCTTGAAGATTTGATATATTTTGGTTTTATTATCTTTGTATTAAAGGTATTTTCTAATTTTCACTGTTAATTTCTGTTTTGACTCCCGGGCTGTCTAGATATATTGCTATATTTTACATCACCTTCACCCACTCAAAGACACAATTCTTTAAAGATGGTTCTCAGGACCAGGTTATAGCAAAGGGCAGACTACTTTCCTGGCATGCACAAAGCCCTAGGGGGTCAAGCCTCAGCTCAGTACCAAGAGGCCTGTGCTGGAAGCAGACAGGGGTCTGATGTCCTGCAGGTCCCTTTCTGGGGCATTCCTCTGTGACTGCCGTCACAGAAATCTGGAGTGAGTCAGCAGAGCTCTTCTTCTCTGCCAAATGCTGCATTCCACCTTTGCCACTCTAGATTCATCAGACTTCTGGAAACTGCTCAGCTTCAGGACTCAGTGCGTGTCAAGGTCCAGGTAGCAGAGACTCCCCGGTGCTGTCATGCTGTCACTGGCTTCTGAAGGCCAAGGATTTCCCCTCTGCTGACTCTCTGATCCCCAGGGGAGCGTTTCCCTGTGTCCCAGGAACATTCTAAAATCAGCATAGAGTCATGGGCTCTGCACAGCATTTTCATACATACTTTGGCCTGTTGGTCTCATTCTTATCCCACCCCCATCCACCCTCTTCCTTTCAATAACCCCCCTTTCACGTCACATGTTCTCAAACCTCCCCCTCCTCTTGTTCCTTCCTCCTTCCCCCTCTTGCTCCCCCTCCTCCTCTTGCTCCCCCCACCCCCACCCACAGGATCTCTTTTCCCATCTCACTGTTACCTTTCTTTCTGGTTCCTTGCCTATGTCCCCCTCTCTCCCTTGGCGGGGGCGAGGGTGGGGGGGGAGTGGTGGTGAAAATCAGTATCTAGGATCCTCATATGAGAGAAAAACATGGTATTAAGCCTTCTGACTCTAATCATTTCATTTAACCCAACGCTTCCTGTTCCATCCATTTCCTTGAAAAGGTCTCCCCCACCCCATTTTTCTCGGTGGCTGATAACATGCCATTCTGTATATGTGCCTATGTTTCTTTAGCCACTCATCTGTGAATGCACACCAAAGCTGGTTCTGTTCTGCTCCGTAAGTGCTGTGTGAATGAGCCCAGGAGAGGTACAGCTGAGTCATATGGCTGACTGAGAACTCCTGATATCCATAGTGGCCGCATCTGCTGACACTGCCATCCACAGTGACTATGGGTTCCTCTGCCCCCCACGTCCACACCAACATTTCTTGTCCTTTTTCCTCTTCCGAGGAGTACCCTTGAGGTTTTCTCAAAGAGGTCTATTCTTCTGTTATTGCAAATGCCATGCCTGGCCATATCTCACTTTTTTGCTTTGGCTGCTGGGAGGCCCAAACCATCCAGATGAATTTAATGTTCAGCTCCAGCACTTACATGAGTTAGTGTCCTGGCTAATTTTATGTCAGCTTGGCACAAGCTGGAGTCACTGGAGAGGAGGGAGCCTCAATTGAGAAAAATGCCTCCATATGATTTGCCTGTAGGCAAACCTATAAAGCACCTTCTTAATAGTGATTGATGGTGAGGGCCAACATTGTGGGTGGTGCCAAACCTGGGCTGGTGGTCCTGTCTTTATAAGAAAGCAGGCTGAGCAATCCATTATGGGCAAGCCAATAAGCAGCACCCCTCCATAGCCTCTGCATCAGCTCCTGCCTCCAGGTTCCTGTCCTGACTTACTTCCATGGTGAACAGTGATGTGGAAGTGTAAGCCAAATGACCTCTTTCTTCCCCAGATTGCTTTGGTCATGGTTTTTCAGCACAGCAATAGAGACCCTGACTAGGACAGTCAGTGTGTAGAGCCCGGCAGTGACATCACACTGCAGATCAGCTTCCGTGTCTTCTTTCTCTCTTTCCAAGCTTGGATCTGCTTTGCTTTTTAACATATTCTACCTTGTGATTGTCTCTCTCTGTGTCTATATTACTTAAGGTCCGCCCATTAGTACAGAACTTGAGAGGGGATGTGGTTGTATGTGTGTGGTTGTGTGTGTAGTTCTGTGTGTGTGTGTGTATGTGTGGTGTATGTACAGTTTATGTGTGTGATTGTTTGTGTGGTTGTTTGTGTCTGGTTGTATGTGTCTGGTTGTGTGTATATGGTGTATATGGTTGTGTTGTGTGTTGTGTGTATGGTTTATGTGTGCGGTGGTGTGTATGTGGTTGTGTGTGTATGGGTGTGTGGTTGTATATGTGGTTGTGTGTGTATGGTTGTATGTGTGTGTGGTACACTGATAGAGGACAGAGGTCATTCTATCGGGTTGCGCCTTATTTTTGAGATGGGATCTGTTATTGGCCTGGGACTTTCTGATCCTCCTGTCTCCATTTCTTCCAGTCATCAGTTTACAGATGCTTACTGCCATGCCCAACTTTTACCTGGGTGTTGGGTATCCAGACTCAGAACCTCATGCTTCCAGGGCAGGCACTTTGATGACTGAGCCATCACCCAAGCCACATCATCATGCTGTGCCCTTAAAGTCTCACTGAAGAAGTGAGACTTCATTTCAAGTCTGTAGGAGACCCTCCCCAGGGAGAGGCGGAGCATTCTGGGGACACTTAAATGGAGCATGCCATCAAAATGCCCAGAACAGCCTGGGGAGAGTGCAGCCTGTGTGGGCTGAGGGACAAGAGACAGATTCTTATTGAAGGCCAGCAGCACTCAGTCACAGGGAAACTATTGAGCTTGGATTGGCTCACACTCTGATTTCACTGTAATGAGTAGACAACGTGTAAGAGATGACCCAGCTTCAGGAGGTGTGGCGGAGGTTGAGGTGGGGGGGAAGCCACACTTCCTCTGCAGAACACACAGAGTCCCAGGACTCAGGCTCAGGAGGCGGGTCTGGGTCTAGCACTGCAGATAGTGGGAAGTCCCACACTACATTTTCTGAGTTCCTACTAGGTGCCAAGAGTAGTGCTAGGTGTGAGGTTATTGTAAAACCTCAGGCCAGTTGTCAGAAAGCTTATTAATATGCACAAGTGAGCACAAATATCCACTGATGTTTATGTAAGTTTTCTTACCACAGTGAGAGAGTCTCTGCTTGGGCCCTCTGAGCTGTTACTGGAACCCTGGCCTAAGGCTCTCCTCCTGATCCCAGGGCTTAGGGACCACACAATGTGGGCCTGCAAGCTAGGAGCCCTAGGATTACTTCTCTCAGTCTTAGCCAGACCTCCAGAGCACCCTCGGAGCAAGCTGCAGGCCCTGCCAAGACACCTTGACTGGGTCTCCTTAGCATGACAAGCTTGCAGCCAAGCTTTTTATCTCATTTGTTTTGTGAAATCCCTCCAGGTGGGATCCTTCATCCAGCTCTATAACCACAGCAGGTTCAAGGAGAGGTCTCTGTGGAGCCTGTCCCCCAGGCTGGTTATGGCTGGGGTAGAGGAAGGCATGAGCCTGTGGCTTAGAATTCTCTGGGTACCATAAGCTGAGAGATGTTTGCATGAGACAGGCAGGAATGATCCACTGTTGAATTTCCACTGGAGAGAGGGAAGGAAGTGTCCCTAGCATTAGTTACTTATACTGTGGCTTCTGACAGTCCAATAGAGACAGAGGTTTCCAGAAAACCTAGGTTAGGAGACTTTTGCTCCCTTGAAAGGGGTCTATTGTGCTGATTGCTAGGAAACATGCTTAGTTGACTTATATTTTATTTCTATGTGCACATATCTGGTGTGTGCATGCATGCATGCATGCGTGTTCATGTTTGTATGGTGTGTGAATGCATGTGTGTACATGCATACATGTCTGTACATGTGTGTGTAAGTGATGTGTATGTTGCATGTGCATGTGCGTGTGTAAGTGGTGTGTGTGTCCATGTTTGTGTGGTATGTATGACTATGAGTGGTGTATGTGTTTATGCGTGTCCATGTTTATGTGGTGATGTGTCCATGTTTGTGTGGTGATGTGTATATGTGTCCATGTTTGTGTGGTGCATATGTGTGTGTATATATGTGTATGTGTCCATGTTTGTGTGGTGATGTATATGTATGTGTATCCATGCCTATGTGGTATGTGTGTGTGTGTCCATGTTTGTTTGGTATATGGATGTACATGTGTGTGTGTCCACATTTGTATGCTGTGAGTGGCGAGAGGAAATGCAGAGTGATGAGAACTGAGCTGAATGATGCTAGCATGAGTACTAGCATAGTACAAACAAACTCACACACACACACACACCACACAACTATACAATACCACTTATATACATATGTACATGCCACAGAGTCCACACACATATACATACCACTTACACACATATATACACCTCCCACATATATGCACACACACATATAAATACTCATGAGTGAACTCATGCAAAGCTTTTGTGTCTCTAGCCTGAAGTGAGTGATGCTAGGGTGGGTGCTGTGCTGAGTGATGCTAGGGTGGGTGCTGTGCTGAGTGATGCTAGGGTGGGTGCTGTGCCGAGTGACGCTAGGGAAGGTGCTGTGCTGAGTGAAGGGGCACTGGGCTGAAGGATGGCAGAAGGGGCACTGAAGTCAGTGCTGAGAGGCTGTTGCTTAAGGAAGTGCTAATGGGATGGGTACTGAACTGAGTCCTGACAGGGTGGGCCCTCCGGGCAAGTTTCCATGCAATATAGGGGACTGTCCTTGCCTGGGAAGCCTTGAGCCACCCAGTCCCCTGGGTCTACATGTAGCAGAGGGTAGAAGCAGCTGGTGTTTGGTACTATGCTTTAGAATTTGCCAAGCCCCAAATGTTTCTTGCCTGAGGAAGAGTATCCTTTCTCTGTGCCCCAGATTCCTCTGCGTTTAAGGGGTGATCTCATTTAAATGGCTTGTTATTCTTCCTCCTAAGCCACAGGCAGCTGTTAAGATGCAGGCAGCAAGGAAGACACCCCCAGCTTTAGTCCCTAGGGCTCTGTGGGATGGAGACTAAGGTGAGCTGCCTCCCATGAAGGACTCAAGAAGCAGAGGCCAGGGAGGCTGATTCCAGCAGTGAAGCATGGTGTATGTGGCTCTGTGGTCTGTCCTCACACCACACCTAATAGCAGTGTAAATTCTTCTAACTCAAGGGATAAGTCATTAGAATGGAAGAGCTAGCAAGCTCCTGGGCACCTTTCAGAGTAGATGAATGAATGAATGAATGAATGAATGAATGGGCTCACTGTATTAGACATTAGCATCTTTTTTGAGGTATAGTCTCATGTGCTATGTAATCAAGAATGACCTGGGGTTCCTGATCCTCCTGCCTCCCAAGTGCTGGGATCACATATGTGTTTCTACACATATGGTTTAGGTGGTGCTGAGACTTAAACCTGGGGCTTCCTGCATGCTAGGCAAGCATTCAGACAACCAAGCGACATTCCCAGACCTGGCCATTAGAAGTTCAGAATCTTCTGCCAGCCTTGATAACTCCATGGGATCTCTAGAAGTACAGAGAACTCAGTGTGGGGCTTACAGGATCTTCTCCAACTCTCTGTGTTGGCTATACTCAGGAGTTCTCTAAGAGGCAGGAGAAAGATATATATATATATATATATATATATATATATATATATATATATATATATATACACACACCTATGGACATACAAAGAGACACACAGATACATGCACACAGACACACACAGATATGTAGACTCACAGACACACAGAGATATATGCACACACAGATACATACACACAGACACATAGAAAGATATTTACACAGGGACACACACATACATACACACAGAGATACATACATACACAGACATACAGGTACATACATACACACACAAAGAGATATACACATAGACACACAGATACATATGCATACAGACACAAAGACACACACACACACACACACACACACATCTTGTGCCTCTAGCCTCTGGGAAATCCACTGGCTAATTAATTCTCTTAGGTAACTTTCTGGCCTAGGCTGGCACTGCTGGAGCACCATCTAAAATGGGTTCAGTTCAAGTTGGAAGCTGCAGGCATCACAGGCTTCACATGTGTGGGGCAGATGTGGTGCCTCTGGGAACTCACTTGCTGGTGGGCAACAAATCGGGAGGAGAGCCCCATACTGTCCAACTTCTTTTCTTTAACTTTCTAGATCTGAGAACCCATCTGGATTCTTCCTCAGGGTCCTGAGGCATCTGGGAGGCAGCCGTGGAAGGGGACAGTTGCACAAACTGTTTCTGTGTCTGCTAAACACCGGAACCTCTCCACTGTGTTATCTTGTGTAATACCCACAAGCCCTTGCCAGTGGAGAACACTGTTGCCATTTTACAGTGAGCAAACAGTAGCTCCCAGATGCTATGTGACAAGTGACAGCATTGCATGAGCTTGAACTGAGACAGGCTTTAGTAAAGGGTGACTTGGGGACTTGGGCAGTAGCCAGCATCTCCAGGGACAAAGGGCCTTTGTTTTCTTAAAACTGTCACCTGGCCAGGTCTGGTGGAACAGGCCTGAATCCAGTTGCTTGGGAGACTGAGGCAGGAAGACTGTATGTTCAAAGTCTGCCTAAGCTGTAAAATGAGCTTCCGGTCAGTTTGGAAACTTAAAGAGACTCTGCAGGCCTGGAAATGTGGCCCAGTGGTATAGCATTGCCTAAAGCTCCTGGGTCTCACACACACACACACACACACACACACACACATTTGAAACAAAACAAACAACTCACTTACCCAGAAAGGCCAAGCAGGGTAGATTCCCCAAATGGAACCTGGCACCACAGGTCCCCAAACACCCCCACAGCACTTAAAGTCACCAACTTCTTAAAAGCACCCACACAATCTGGGCTAAACCCTGGGTTCCCATTTCAGTTGACTTTGAAATATCTAGGGAACAAGGCCCAACTTATTTTAAGTTCCAGTTAATGTTTTTCAGGCTCCAAATTACAGACTACTAGTGTCTAATGGAGCTGTCTGGATGCAGGATGCTTCCCACAGGCCACTCTGGCTTCCCCACTGGATCTATGATATGCTCTTGTATTCAGGACAGCCATTTGGGTCTGCATGGCAACATGTGTTCAGAGACCAAAACATTGTGAACATTGTGTCCCAGAGAACTTAAAAAAAAAAAAAAAAAGAACAAGACACAAGTTCAGGAATGCAGAACTGTAAAACAGGTGAGCCTCCTCCATGACTGCAACCATGTGGGTCACATGCCCCTGGGAGAGATGCATACTCACAGATCTGGGAGTTTCAGAGACTCTTCGAAGCCATGACTCCTCTGGGCCCCATGTGTCTCACTGAGCCTATCTGATAAATGAAGAACCCAAGCACTTACAGACTAGGGGGTCACCCAAGTCGCAGATCTGGTCACAGAGACGAATGACTTGGTTGTTCCCTTTCAGATCTGAAGTCCTCTACTTCACGATGTGTGTCGCCTCTCCTCAGGACAAGAGGCTGAAGTGTCCCTGGCCTGGAATGCAGCCTCAAGACCCCAAGAACAGGAGCCTCGGTTTGCCAGATGCCCCGTGGCAGCCACAGTGTCTCCTTGAAGGAAGGGAGGTGCATCTGTGGCAACCTTATGGAAAGAAGTGGCTTCTGGTGAGCTGTGTGTAAGGTCACTTGTTGACAGTGTGGTTACCATGATGGGGAGGAGGCAGAGAGGAGGCAGAGGCCTGGCTGAACAGTGCTAGACATCTGCTTCAGAGCCATGGATAGGCCCACGCCTCCATGATCCACGCTCACAGCAGAGGACAGATGGCCCTGTGGTGGAGTGAGGACAGGGGGGTACTTTGAAGGCCAGTGTTCTTAGAGTGTAGTTGTGCACAACCTGGTGACTGTCACCTATGTGCAATATATTGTCAGCAGCTTCAATGCTGTCCTTAGCCATACAGCACATGGTGGTACTGCCTTGGTTGTGGCTAGAGGCTGTGGATAGAGAGGCAGGTGCTGGCTAGGACAAGGCTCCTCGTTTCCCATGGTTCTCAGGGATGGCCCCATGGGGCTGTGATCTCTGGAAACTACCTGACAGTGTTCTCATTGGAAAGAGTCCCATGGGGCTCTATGGTGCAGGAGGCCTCATTGCCTTTAATTCTTGCTGCCTGGGCAGATACCTCTGATCTGCCCCTCCACTCAGATTCTTCAGTCCCAAGATTCTCTGTTTGTTGTGCTGATACCCAACAGACAATGCAGTATTCTTCCAAACAGTTGGTCCTCAGATAGCCCTTAAGGGTGTAATCAGCACCTCGGGCTGCAGTTGCAGCACCTCATGGGGTAGGCATGCTACTTTTCTTCATGAGGAAGTATGTACTCATGGAATCAGTATGGTTGCTGTAGAAGTTGGGGGGGGGGTGCTCCTATCTTCTTTACCCTGAGACTTCTTCCTACCTCATAGTGTCGGCTAGAGGAGTAGCTGGCTGAGGGAGTAACTGGCTGGGGAGAGTAGCTGGCATCCACCAGGTCCCCCACCTCACCTTCTGTCATGCTTCAAGGCCTTTTCAAGACAAGATGGGCAGCAAGGGAGAGAATGACCTGGAGGGTGGACTCTACTGAACGTGTCCAGCATATTCTGCCTGGGCTCATTGGTCACTGTGGACCTGGAAGGCCACAGAGAATGGCCAAAGGAGCTTGGCCCAGAATGTGTTCAGGACCTCTCAGGTCTTAGAAGCTGGCACCTAGATACCATGTGGCCTCCTTGTTCTTCAGAGAGGTGTCACTCTCTGAAACTGGCATCTTCCTTCGTTACTCTGTTCCCCCTGTCCTTTTTCCTCCTTGACCCCACAGCCTCTAACCTACCCCCACTTTCCCCAGGTTGTCTTGGAGCTGTTCCCACCCTGCCCCATTGAAGCCTTCACAGAAACCACCCTGCCACCTGCCCTCTTCCCCCTGCCCACTGTCCCCTGCCCTCCACCCCGGATCCCAGAGCACCCAAGTTCTTCCAAAGAGCCATTTCACATCGGAGATCCCTCACACAAATGTGAGGTTGGCAGAGTGCCATCTTTCTGACATACATTTCCTCTTCCTTGGCAGTTAAAACCCCTTGACCGCGAGAGCGACCTCCATACTTGCTGTAATAGAAGCTTGCACAATTGGGCTGAGGAACAGAGTCTGGGGGCAAGGGTGGGCACTCTTTTCCACACCCCTGTGAGACTCCATTCTGTGAAGCAGGCGTGAGAGCAGGATCTCTTGTAGAGGCACCAGGAAGGAGACAACACAGGACCAGCCTTCCTCCAGGGAGGTAACTCACTTCGTGCCCCTGCCCTAGGCTGGGAAAAGTTTCCCATCTCAGCACCTTTTGGGTTGAGGTGGTGTCTCACATCACCCAGACTAGCTTTGACTTCAAGAATGACAAACTTCTGGTCCTCCTGCCTCCACTTGGCAAAGTTCTGGGGTGACAGTTGAGTACCCCTACAGCCAGTTTAGATTCTTGATTTTACAGGATACATCCCCATCTATTTAGCCTTGTGTCAAGATCACAAACCAGCCTTGGTCAGAACATGGACTGCAGGCACGTAAATCCAGGCTGTTTTATTTCTCACTTTCTAATCTTGGGTGTGTTTTTGAGCCTTGGTTTCCTTGTCTGTAAAATGGCCATAACAATACTTTATGAAGATTAAATGAGTTTATGCGCAGTAAGCTTTTAAAACCAGGGCCTAACACCAGATAACCAGTGTGACCAGCTACCTGGATTCTCCTTCTGTCCATCGCTACTTTGTACAGTTATTCTGGAGGATGTGAGATCCTCAAGGTTAGGATGATTCACCTCAGACTTGTGTATACTGGGCCTTGCTCCTTTTCCAGAACTAAGTGGTAGTATTGCCCCTACCTTGACTGCTCAGAGCAGAGGCATTCAGCTAAAACATACAATGGAGGCCCTCATGGTCAGAAGGGAGTTGTTCTCAGGAGCAATGGCTTGTTACATGTTACTTACTGGGGATCAAACCAAGGTTTCCCTCAGCAACCACGTGGGCTGACTTGGGGATCATCTCCAGTCTCCTCACGGGGGAAATGACTTGCTGCCTCACCTGCTGCTCCAGATTCCCTGGCTTTCACACCAATCACTTCAGTGGCATCCATGTGCAGGGCCTGCTCAGCAGACAGTAGTGACCTCTGTTCAGCTATGTGGGTGTCCTTGCAAGAATGGCCAAACCTACCTGTCATTTCACCAGGGCTGAGGAAACATGACTGATACGCATGACCTTGGGCAAACATGACCTCACTAATCGTGGGTAGATATAGCGCGAGCACAGCTGGCCACTCCACCCGGACGTAGGCTGCAGGGAGGACACTGCCACGTGTTCTCGGATTGCTCTCAGCCACATTCAGCAACCTGGGTCATCCGGGCATACTTAACCTTCTGAATACAGAAATGAGTATGTCTCCTCTGGGTAGTTCCAGCCTCCAGCAGCCTCAGAGAGAGATGGCAGGATCCTGTAGCTTGTTTATAGTATGGTGTGAAAACCTTGTAAAAGATGCACAGACTCAGCCTTGCTGGGACATACGTGTAGGGAATCCTGTCTGGGAATCCTGACTCCTCTATGGGCCCCAAATAGAGGGCTCTGAAGAGAGGTGCAAGCTCCAGAGAGCACAGGGTCAGACTCAGACCATGTACCCTGCCCCTGCTTGATACCCTGACCCGGGCCCCTGTCAGAATAGAATAAAGTAACAAAGTCTCTGGCCAGGAAATGACTCCCCTTGAGAGAGGCCACCTTGAGGCAGTAATAGAAAACACAGTGGAGAGAACAACTCTTCACAAAGTCATGTGTGGGCCCTGTTGTCATGTGAAGTTTCTCACAGAACGATGGTCTCATGTGGTGCCCAGCAACCACACAGGAACAGTGCTATTCCTTTCCTTTTCCAGCAAAGTCAGCCCAGGTCCAACTGCATGAAGTCATCGTCAGAGCCAAAGAACAGATCTGAGTTTTGGTTTAGACTAAGCTGCCTAAGGCTTACTACTCCTCTCCTGCCTCTCCATTAGGCCCGAGGACCTGGGGCGCTAGCTCAATGGAAAAAGAGCTTGCACAGGGACCTGAGTTTGGTCAGATCCAGAGGAGGAAGAAGTGGCTGAACTCTAGATGAATCTCAGGAAAGTGGCTGTTCTGGTCTCACAGTGTGGAGCTGGCTCCTCATGAGAACCAGGTCCTGTGAAGTGGGAAAGGAGAGGTCGTGGACAGTTTTGACTCCAGACCATGCCTCCATGCCTGCTGGCCACCCTCCTGTGAGAAGAGCTGTCAGCTTTCTACCTCACAGGCATCACTTTTCAAACACCAATTCTCACACGGGCACCCGCTTTCTTTGGAAGATTGCAAAAATTAAATCGTTTTTAAGCAACAAAGCAATGCTCTGGGGTTTGCCATGAGCTTGTGAAATGAGCGGAACTTGGCGGTTGGTTTCTCCCCCATCCGTCGTCTCTGGGGGCCCAGGGAGATTGGAGTTGGCCCTTTACTCTCTCTTGTTGAGAGCTGATCTTGCCAATTAGGGCCTGGCTATTGCCTCATGAACTGAGTTCTAGAACAATCTAGGGAAATGGCCCCCTTACTGGGCTGTTGAGCTGCTTTCCCTCTGCTTCTGGTTGGGGTTGGAGGAAGATTAAAAAGATCAAGATAACTGGTGGTCCCTAGCTGTGTTTTGGGTCAATAGGGCTAGACCCAAAGTGGGACAGACCTAAGCAGCCAACTCTACCTGTGGGAGTTTATTCACTCTCCTCTAAGTGAAACCAGGGATCCACCCCCCTGAGTCCAAGAAGAACAATCTGGTGGATGATTCTGTCCTCTGCAGAACATGCCTTCCATGAGCCTCGGCCTCTGCCACCACTGGCTAGATTTGTACATCTGAGCCAAATATACAAGGCTAGTATGTTTATAGCACCTCCATACCCTTAGCTGCAAGCTCAGGTTCATGCAGCCAGGTCCAGGCTGGTGCCAAGGTAGTAGGACGGACAGACAGAGTTCTTTCCCATTGGGCAGAAGCCTGGACATCACAGAGAGATAAGCCAGCTGACACAGATCAAAGGGCCAAGAGGTTCCCCTGGCTCTCAGTAGAGTGGCAACTCCCCTACCTTTTCCTAGTCCTGAAACTTAAAGTAACATCCAAGGTAGAACCCTGGGCTCTAACTCTGCTCTACCCTCTGCCAACTGTGAGCTCTGTACTCTCTTCTTTTGCACAGGGTGCTGGTAACAGTGCTCTTGGAACAGTCACGAGGATTAAATGGCTTTTAATGGAAAGCCTAGAACAGTCACCGTGGACAGGGTATGTGGGGCTTTCATCGCTGACATGACTGTGATTATGTCTCTGCCACACTCAACGTGCACTGCATGGGCATCCGTTCTTGCCAATAGGTGGTGAGTTGAACAAGAACCCATCTCTGGGCTTGGTTGAGACTCAGACCTTCCCATTATAACTGTCCCCAAAGAGGCCTGGGGCCTTCTCATCAGAGCCTTGGGAATATATTAAAGTATATGGTAAAGGAGATTGAGTTGCAAAAGAACCAAGTCCACCAGTTAGGGTATGATCCCAGGGTCATTGAAAGTAGAAGAGAGAGGGTCTAGGGGTGGCTCATACGTAAAGAGCTCATCACATGTCCATTATGTCAGTATGAGGAAAACTGATGAGCAGATCCTTAATGAGAGAACATCAGTGCAAAGACAACCCCCCAGGACTGCCCAAGACTACCCATGACTGCCCAGCCCTCCCCAGCCCTCTCTATCACCTGCTGGTCCTATCGATGTTCTGGAAAGCTCTCCCTCCATGTGGAGAGAGCTGAGCTACAGGACCTAGCTGTTTCTTTGTCCTCTGGGATCCCCATCTTCAGAAGCTACAAACATAAGTGAGCCATGAGATCTGTCCGGGGAACCCCAACCCTAGACCTCGGGCCTTTACCAATCAAGACTTTCTAACATCTGGCTTGTTCTCCGAGTTCTGTTCCTTCAGTGCGGTGCAGTCCACCACTCTCCTTCCTACTCCCCATGTGATCTTCAGTCCTTCATGATAGAGAACAAGAGGTTAAGGACTACTCCCCACAGTAAATGCCTTGGCTGAGGTATAAAGGAACCAGGCAGCTGGCTCTGCCTTACCTCACAGCGTGGCCACAGAACCATGAGGCTCTGTTTCCACTAACCCACAAGAAACATTTTACAAGTTTCCCTGCCCTTCCCACTCTCACCACTCTTGTCATTTCTTCATTTCTTCTTCTGTTTTGTTTTTTAATTTATGAGACAGGACCTCACATAGCTCACCACATGATAGGGGACAACCTTGATTTGTTTTTTGATCCTTCCTGTGTTAGGAGTACAGCCGTGCACTGCCACACCAGTGTATGCGGTGCTAGGAACTGAACCCTGGACCCAGGGCTTCATGCATCCTAGGCAGCCACTCTACCAACTGTATTCAATGTTTTCTTTCTTTTTAAAGCACACACACACACAACACATGTATACACACAAACAAGTGCATGCAAGCACATGTACATACACAGAAATACCACGCACACATGCACACATGCATGCATGCACACACATGAAAATGCACACACATACTCAAATACACACATAACACACATGCACAAACACACACCACATACATGCACACACACATATACACATGCACATATGGATATACACACATGCACATGCACACATACACTTAAATATGCACGCACACACACATGCATTCATATATCAAATACATACCATACTTGCACATACACATATACACAGAAACATGCACATATACACAAACATACACCACACATATGCGCACATGCATGTACACTCATGTATATGAATACTTAGAGTCAAATACACTCACACCATACATGTACAAACACACACCACACATGCACACACATATAAATATAATGTATATGTACATACACACACATACATAATACATACACACACGCATACACTCGATTATGCACACATGCACACATACACTCAAATATACACACCACATATATACACACAAACATGCATATACATGCACACACATGCATACACACATATGCATGCACACATGTGCACACACATGCACATGCATACACACACACACACACACACATATATATATATATAT
>NW_022196905.1:265263428-265326871 GCF_008632895.1 Mastomys coucha | reverse complement strand
ATATATATATATATATATATATATATATATATGTGCACGCACACCATATCTGCTGTTTTTACAAGTTTAATTACCCTAGATGTGGATGTTTTACACTGGGCCTGCTAAGGCAAAGTGAGAGCAGAGAGCAGAAGCGTGGAGGTTGGTGTGGGAGAGGCACTTTGGGGCCACCAGCATACTGAGGCCACGTTCGAGAAGATCAGGCTTGTTAAGGGGGGGTGGTGGTGCCAGTCAGGAAGCCTTCAGACGTCTGACATACTCTTTTTGCTTCAGGTCAAAAACACTCACACTTCCTTTTCCTCATAGGGGTGTGCACAGAATGCAGCCGACTCACCAAGGTGGTTTGCAACAGGTCTGTCGTCCCAGGCATCAAAGCTGGTTAGGCCTATGTGTTATTTTTTCCACTCTCAGCTATGCAGCTCTAGAGGGGCTGACTGCTTAGACGCAGTGTTTGTTTTGAGTGCTGAAAGTGAAGGGTGAATTAACTGTGCCTAAGCAAGTAAGAAAAAAAAAAAGAACTCGGAAGAGGGAGAAAAACAGTGTAAACAATATGAGGATTGAGTTTCAAAGCCCTTATTTTCGAAAAGTTTAATGATATTTCCACTAAAGCCAAACTGTCAAAACACGGGCGGGTGATCTGCCTGCTTTGAAAAGACATTAGCTCCTTATGTAAAAGCCAGTAAGTGAAACTCAGGAGGACCTGAGCAGCCAAGGAGGCTGGCCTCTCTGAAGAGCTCCTGAGACACCCCCATCACTCTCGAGTGACTCTTTAGATCTTGGGCTGTGAAGTGGGAAATTGGATGCAGAACAAAGAGAAGGCAGAAAGCTGTGTGAATAGAGAAGGGTTAAAAATCTCAGGCTGGGCTGTGGCCAGGGGCATTGTGGGTGATGACTGGTACCAGAGCAGAGGTGGTTGGACCCATCATCTAAATGGGAGTGTCAGAGGGGACTAGAGGCTGTGTGCTGGCCTTCTTCCTGAGTTTCCTGTGCTGTCTTTACCTCCTGGAAAATGTGGGGTGTCTCTTTTCCTCCTGAGGGGTGCAGAGTGCCCTCTTTCTTCTGAGAGGTCCACTCAGGGTGTATCTGGGCTGCCCTAGGACATGCCTTCCTTTGGGGTTTGTCTTGGCTTCCAGCTCTGGGATTAGCAGTCATGGCTCTCCCTCTGGACTAAATTTTTCTACATCCTCAGAGAGAGAGAGGGAGCCTTGTTGAGTTCACCTTTGCCCTCCATTCTCCCATTCTCGAATCTGCCTTTCCTTCAGATCTCTAAAACGGTCTAGTTGCTAGCTCAGAGATTCTAACCTCACTCCTTTGAGGTCTGCAGATGTTTTAGATTCCAAAGCCATGCCCCTATAAAACAATGCTTACACTCAGAGGAAAAAAAATATTAGTGTATACTATATACCATGTTTGGGGTCAGAGAGAGTAGACCCAGTTTGGATATTCAGAACCCACACAAAGCTGGATACAGCAACTCATCTCCCTCTAATCCCAGCACTGCTAAGGGAGATGGATGGGATCAGGAGAAGTTCCAAAATCCTGTGGGCCACCTGGGTGGCACACACAGTGGTGAACAAGAGAGACCCTGCCTCCAACAAGGTAGGAGATGGCTGAGACCGGAGGCTATCCTCTAACATCCACATGCACACTATGGCATGTGCGCATTTGTGTGCACACACACAGTAAAACAAAAGATTCTCAGTTGTGTCTGAACTTCCAATAAACAAGTCATTTTTTTTTCAGTTCAGATACATGTTCTCATAGTTTGAAAGTGGGACCCTTGTAGTATTAGGATTTGCCTCAAGCCAACTGTATCTCAAACTGGGTATCCTGGGTTTTTGGTTTTGAAATCTGGCAGACTTTCTAGGGTTTCTGTATTCACAGTATATATGTGAGCAGATTCTAAGGAAACTCAAGCCCAATGGGGAATTCTTCTAAGACTCTGGTTAGATGAACCCACAGGGTCAGGTGTTCCCTCTTTTCTCCTGCTTCGTGTCTGGGTGCACTGTTGGATTAGTTACTTTTCTGACAAAAGCAACTCCTGGGAGGGAGGATTCATCTTGCCTCAGGGTCTGAGAGTGTGCAGAAGGTGTGGGGGGTTCATCTCAGCTCAGGGGCTGAGATTGCAGGTGTGTCAGGGTCCATGGCTGTGGACCTGTGTGCAGCTGCCTCTTCACATCTCAACAGACCAGGGAATAGGGACAGTGGAAGACTGCTGGCGTTCACCTCTTCCCTTTGCTCAGTCTGGACCCTAGACATGGGATGACACTGCCCACATTCAGGACAGGTCTTCCTCATCCCACTTAATCTAAAGGTTTACTGCACAGATCAACGACAGAGGTCAAGGTCTTCCTCTGCCACTCCCTTCCTTTTCAGACAGAGTCTCACTGAACCTGGATCTCACCAGTTGTTTAGACAAAGCTTCTAAGTCCTACCCATCCTAGGTGTTTCTTAGTCCACTAAAGTTGACAGCAAAGGTCAACCATGACATCTGTCTACTCCCCAGTCACAACACATATGACGACTGGTTCTAAACCTGACATCCTCTCTGGGGGACACATGTTGGGGCACCTGTGAGCCCCGCATGCTGCAGGTGCCACCCCTGTGAGCAGAGGCAGCAATCTGAGAAGTAGAGAGCCGACTTCAGCCTCTCAGAGCCCATAACCAGGCAGCAAAATCACCAGGTCACCGCCTAGACATGTCACACATACAGTTGGCACGGTGACAGCTATGTCCCTTTTTATTCCAGTTGAGACCCCTCCACAAGTTCCCTGCTTGAGAATGGCTAGAGAGCTAATCCAATTAAATGACTGAAGACCAGAGTTCAATCCCCAGAACCAGGTTAAAAGCAAAACAAAACAAAACCCCCAACATTGTGGTAGGCACTTGTAATCCCAGCACTGAGGAGACAAGGGGATCCTTAAGGTTCTCTGACCATCCAGCCTCCTTCAATTAGTGTTTCCCTGGCCGGTGTGAGTCCCTGTCTCAAGAAAAGGTAGATAGGGCACGAGGAAAGACATCCCGAGTTCAGAGGTTGTCCTCTGACCTATACATACACATATACATGTGGTACCCATAAACACATAAACACAGAGATATACACAGAGATGTATATTCTTACACATGCACAGAAAAATTTCTCTTGGGAAATCAAGATGGAAAGGGATGACTCCCTGCATTAAATGTGACCAGCAGTTCCAGCACACTGCTAGAATTCAGCTGAAAAGGGCAGATTGGCCATTCCCCAACCCTGGCACTGAATAGCATGATTAGCTGGCACTGGACAAACTACATAGGTGAGCACAGGAATCTCAAAAAAAAATTGCCAAGCCATTGACTCAAGACATCTTTATCCCCACCCTCAGCCATTCCTCCTTCCCCTACCCCCTCCCATGGCCTGTACTTGTAGCTCAGGCTTAGTGCTTAGACAGACAGACAGATAGACAGACAGACAGACAGACAGAACTGTGTTGCTAGAAGAGTCGTGCACACGGATGCAAGCATATTTGTACATTTGTGCAGGTACAGGGGTCAGAGGTCAATGTCTTCCTCTGCCACTCCCTTCCTTTTAAGACAGAGTCTCACTGAACCTGGATCTCACTGGTTGTTTAGACTGGGCTGGAGAGTGAATACACCTGAGGTTGGCTCTTTACACAGATCTTCAGGGACTTTACCCCAGGTGCTTTACTACCTTTGTGTTCTAGGGTTCACTGGGGAACTGGAAGCCCATGGTTCAGACTCAAACACGTATCACCACACACCTGAGCCTGACTATTTGCTGAGACTGACTGGCCATTGTGCCCTTGGCACTGCACAGGCTGTGGGGTGTGACCGCAAAGGGACACGGTGGCCAAGAAAGCTCTCGTCTCTATGTTGGGCTCCTGATGGCCTCAATGCCTGCCTACTGTCACTTCTCCTCAGGTTCCCAGGGGCTTCTGGGTAGCTGCTGACACACTGTCTTAGCAAGCTCTCTCTTAGATCTTAGTGAAACTGCATTTGGGCAGACAGGACTGCTGTGGGGTTTAGGAGCTGATGCTTCTGTAAAGGGGGGCCAGCACCTCTGCTGAGAACTTTGCCCAAGGCCTGAGGTCAGCAGGACAGGCTCACCCACAAGGTGGTTGGCTCATTGCTGGCAAGTAGCAAAATCTCTCCTTTCAACAGTGTTCTTTAAGGGAAGGTTCTTTAAAGGCAACTAACTGTTCAGCCCCTTCACCCTGGCAGCCAGGACAGAGAAGGTGAGTAAGCCTGTTTATGCTCTTTGTGTGGTACGATGGAGAATCCAGCCCTGTAGAGAAAACATTTCCTGGACCTAGGGGAAGGATCAGAGGAGAGGCATGGTGACCACTGATCATGGTGACTGAGGGACAGAGGAGATTCCCTTCCATGTGTGGTACACTAAACCAGCTATGTCACTCTTACACGCTCTCACCAAAAGACACTGCATCTAACACAGAGACACTTGTACATCCATGGTTACGGCTGCTCTATTCACAGCACCCAAGAAATGGAGTCAGCCTAGATACCCATCACCTGAGAACTGGATAATGAAATGTGGTACTTATCCAATGGAATTTTATTCAGCCACAAAGAACAATGAGAGAGTGGACTTTGCAGAGACTTGGATAGATCTGGAAAGCATTATATTTGGCTAGGGAGCCCAGACTCAGAGGGTCACAGGTTGGTCTTTCATACGAGGATCCTAACTGTTAATGTAAATAAGGGGGCGGGGAAGTAGGAGTAAACTTTGAAATTAGGCAAGGGACCACAAACGGGAGAAGAAGGGGAAGAACACATATCATGAAAGCAGAAAGGAGGTACTGGGAGTTGGGGGCACAGAGCAGGAAGGGTATGGGGAAGGAAAAGAGAAACAAAAACAATTTCATTTGAAAAAATTCCATAAAGAGATGTAATTCTCTGTATAAAACAAAAACAAAACAGGTAAAGTGGTGGCGGTGTATGCCTGTAATTCCAGCACGCAAGAATCTGGGACAAAAGGTTATGAGTTTGAGACCAGCCTGGGCTACACAGTGACTCCATATCAGAGAACCAGGTATGAATGTAGCTCAGTGCTAGAACACTTTGCTACCCAGCCTGGGCTACACAGCGACTCTGTTTCAGAGAACCAGGTACTATAAATGTAGCTCAGTGGCAGAACACTTTGTTACCAGAACAAGAAGACCCTGAGTTCCACTACTAGCATGAACAAAAACAAAAACAAACAAACAAAAAAACTAAACAAAACAACAAAACAAAACAAAACAAAAAACCAAAAACAAAGCCAGTTCTTGATTCCATCTCCTGTGATTTCAAAAGGCAGGGAGGAGACTTGTTTTCTCCAGCTGTGAACACCTTAGTTTGAACAATAGATATATTATACGTTACCCTTGAAGAGCTAAGGTAAGGGCTCCTTGAAAACTTCAAGTCCTGGGATAAAGCACTAGCAGAAAACCACCCAGGCCCTGGGACGTGGCCGAGAACCGCCCCCTCACTGCTGTGGTTTCTTTCCAAGAAGCTCAAAATGCGGCTGAATTAGGACTGTTTGCTTCCGTTCTAGCTGCTCCCCAGTGCCAGGTTTACACTAAAGTTCTGGCCTGCAGAACAAAGACATCTCAAACCCAAATTAACCATGCCTCAGTTTGGAAACCCTGTCTACATCCTGGCAGTGTCTGCCTCTGCCTCCCTAGCCACCTTCCACTCCCACCCCCAACCTCAATATCCTTCCCAGACATTCCATTTATCCCAATTCTCAGTCTCTCTCTCTCTCTCTCTCTCTCTCTCTCTCTCTCTCTCTTGTGTGTGTGTGTGTGTGTACATGTGTATGTGTGTGGTTGCCTGTGTTTTCGTGCATGTGTGCAGATAGGTCAGAAGTTGGCATCCAGGGTGAATTTCTCTATTTTTTTTTTTTTAAAGACACTTTCTCTCACTGAGTCTGGAGCTCCCTGATTCTGCTACACTGTCTGGCCATTGAGCCTCACTGACTACCTTCCAATGCTATGGTTTATAGACAGGTGCCTTCCTGTCTGGCTTATACGTGGGTTCTGGGGACCCAAACTCATGTCTTCATGTTTGAACAGCAAGCACTTTCTCAGCTGAGCCTTCTCCCCAGTTAGTTGCTCATTGCTATCATCAAATCCCTGACAAAAGCAACGTAAGGCAGGCAAGGCTTGTCTTGGCTCCCAGTTTGAGGGAAGGCGTAGCAGCAGGAGCTTGAGGCAGCTGGTCATCTACAGTCAGGAAGTGGAGAGAGATGGAAGCAGATACTCACTTCCTCCTTCTTACTCTGCTGCTGCACACATAGATTGGGTGTCTTAGTCCATTTGTACTGCTATAAAAGAAAGACCCTGAGTGGGCAATTTATATTTCAGATTGGTCTGGAGTCCACTCACTATACAGAGCAATTGCCCATCTCTATAGTGCCGGCCATGAAGACAAAGGGCTGTTAAAATAGGGTGGCTGCCTAGTGTCAGTCTTGGATAGCAAGTACTAGTCCAGGGTATAATGAGATCAATCAAGGGAGACTTCCTTCTGTTTCCAAGTGTCAAAGGGAACAACATGCTTTTAAGCAAAGCTTAGTGCTGGTGGCTAATCTGCCATGGTCACTTTCCTCCAGCTGAGTGAGTCTGTTCTGTGACACATAGAGAGGACCATGAGGCAGGGCTTCTCTTTCGGATCAAACATACCCATTTCTTCTGCCTGGGGCCATTAGTATTCTCTTCAGCATATACCCCCTCTTATCTATGCACTTAGATGCCCAGATCGCTTTCCCACTAGTAAGGCCCTCTCTCCTATTCCCATATTCCCAGAAGTGGAAATTTTTCAGTTCCTCCTGCAGCCATGCCTGCCATCCCTTAGAAGACTTGTAGGGACCTTAACCTGTGGATAGAAGTTCAACATGGAACCATGCTATGAAGAATCAGTACATTCCCTGGGAGACTAGGGGCTGTGGAGCAGGTCTGAGTAAACACAAAGAAGAAGAGTAGCAGGTTGCAAAGAGAAAGCTTACATCCAGACCAAGGTTGGGCATGGGCAGTAGAGGAGAAGGAAGTGGGCATTGCCTTGAGGATAATATGTGTTTCCGCCATTTTACTATTGTTCTTGTCTGTGTTAGGCTTTGTGGGTCACTGAGGCAGAAAATGCAACAGAAACATTGTAGCGAAGAAAGGGCTTATGTGTTAGGAATTATGTGGCTGTGCCAGATTACCCAACAGAAACATTGTAGCAAAGGAATGGCTTACTTGGCTCAGGGTTTCACAGGTTTCTGCACATTATCATCAGAAAGACAAGGAGAAGCAGCTGCATCCAGGCTGCAAGAGTGCAGGGTAGAGCTGTTCACATCATGGTGGACCAGGAGGCAGAGGGTGGCTACAACCTTCAAAGACTTGTTCCTGGTGACCTATTTCCACCAGGCAGGCTGCCACCTCTTAAAGGTCCAGCATTCAAAACATCACTGGGGTATTTCAGATTAAAACCATAGCACTGTTCATAGAACTCTGGAGAAACCCTCCCTGCTGCCTGTCCAGCATTCCCAAACAGCACTTCAAGGTACGGCGCTAACAGCAGAAACCCTCAGCTTAGGCTCTGTGCATCCTAACCATCAAGACTTCCTGTTTACAATTGACATTTGAAGTTGGGGTTTCTCTATTGTTTGTCCTTGGCTTCTTTTAAGGCATGTTTCTAGCCCTCCACTTCTGTCTTTCTTTGAAGTCGGAATACATCATCCCCTTTAGCAGATAAGCGCACAGGTATACACACCACTGTTCCTAGGGAGGTGTGAGCATGACCTATTCATCCCGAGGTGAACAAATGTCTCCTTTTTCTCTCTCTCTACCACACTGCTGCCTCTAAGTACCTCATTTAGTTTGTTGAAGCACTGAGATAGCTTTGTGCACTAGGAAGAGCTGGCCAAGGGAGAATTAAATTGGAAAGATATTTAATTTGGACCCCATGGTGCATTTCACAGCCTTCTCGGCATATATTGAGCTATTTACTGATGACTGTTCCGATGGAGTGATGACTTCCAGGAATGCAGTTGATTCCACCCTGCTGATCTATTGCCATGTGAAGACCCAGGCCTCAGGTAATAGCATAAGTGTGACCTGTGGTTCCAGCCCCAGAACCATGGAGATATGGGAGCAGGAAACAGAATGCGCCATGTGTGGCACCTGCATCTGGTCCTCAGGGCACCTGCATCTGCTCGATGTGCTTTTGACAGTTCTCAGAGGTGTTGAACTGAAAGGAAGAGATTGTGTTTTCCTTGATGCCTGGTAAGTTCTTCCTACCAGGAATCTACCTGGTCACCCAGAAATGCAATTAGGAATATAGAGAATAGAATAGACCTACAGAGACAAGGAGAGACTTGGTGGTCTGTGGATGACTGTGATATGGGTGTGTGATGTGCTCTTTGGATGATTGGGTGAGGATGATGATAGTGGTGGTAATGGTGATGATGATAGTGATGATGATGATGGTGGTATGTAGATGTGTCTGTCTCTCTCTGTGTGTATGTGTGTGTGTGTGTTGATGCATATTATACTGTATATATACACACATATTTAGGATTCATATAGACTTCATTCTACAATAATGAAGGAGTCAAAGGAAGCTTGATGGTTTGGACATCACTGAGGTTGCAGAGTTTGGGGGTTCTTCATCCCACCTATCCATGGGCAGGTTTTCCATACATAAAATGCCTTGTTTCAGAAACCTGGGGTGGGGCTTACTAGTGATGACACCCAGAGTTACTGTCATCAGACGGCCCACTGACAGCCTTTCTCCTGCCCCAGGCCTGGGTAACAGGAAGTGGCATATAGGAAATTTGCTCAGAGCTATGTGAACCATGTTAGGGGTATACAGGGTAAGATGGATGCCCAAGAAGAAAGCAGTGTCTCAAACACGCACAGGCTCCAAGGCCAGTCTACAGGCAGTCAGAGGTCACTGAGCATGGAAGATGTTGGGGACACAGTCGAGGTGAGCGGGTCTCCTTTTGAGTTCCAGGATTCTGAACCTTTCCCTTTGGGCAAAGCAATGGGTTGGCTTCAACTCCAGAGTACTATAAATCTGCCCAAATATTGGTTTGGCTGTCAGGCTGGAAAATTCTGAGGGTTAAAAATCAAATAAGAATAATAACACTGTGAGTCTAGGGTATAGTTTTTATTTAAATTATGCTCTCAGATGTCTATGAAGTCAATCCAAAACATAATTAATATATTTTTTTCTTTCTCCACAGAGGACAAGTTTTGATGTAAGACTATTCAGGCAGAATGCAATAAGCATATATTTGCCACTCAGAAGCAACACAAAAGATGAAAGATTTTCCCACATGGGCAGTAAATGGCCAGAGTGGACACACAGCTTCTCCAGGAATGGGAGCCCTAAGCCTGAGCATGCACACACTATCACCTGAACATGCACACACTATCACCTGAACATGCACACACTAATCACCTGAACATGCACACACTACTCACCTGAGCATGTACACACTACTCACCTGAGCGTGCACACACACGTAAACACACAACACAGGTATACAATACAACACACACATGCACACACACACTCACACACACAAAATCACCTATAAAAAGAACTTGCAAACACATTTTGTATTGTAGTATATTATTTTTGCATATGAGAATATTAGACACAGGAAAATGAAGTCAAGTCTTTCAGATTACAAATTAAAACTGAGATTTGAATATTCAGCATAGATCCAAAACTCTTTTCACTAGTAACTGGGGAATGAAAGGCAGTTGTGATGGTCAGTTTTTGTCAACTTGACACTAGTGTGGGGCATCGAGGAAGAAGAAACATCATGAGAACATGTCTCCTATATGTTGGCCTAGAGGCAAGCTCTATTGAACATTTTTTTTCTAATTAATAATTGATGCTGGAGGGTCCAGCCCATTGTGGGTGATGCTACTCCTGAGCAGATGGTCCTAGGAGGTATTTTAAAAATAGCTGAACATAAGACAGGAAAGCAAGCTAGCAAGCAATGTCCCCCTGTGGCCTCTGCTTCAGTTCTTGTATCCAGGCCCCTGCCTTATACTCTCTCAATGTCGTCCGTCCTGGACCTGTGAACACATGACCCTCAAGTTGCTTTCTGCCAGAGTGTTTTGTCCTAGTAATAGAAAGCAAACCAGGAGAGTGATGTTCTGTGGAAGAGGCCACATCTTGTACACAGACAGAATACCCAAACTATCAAAGTAGGTTAATTTATGAAACCATGGTCTGAATCTTGCCAGCTTATGCTGCTGTTACATAAAAGGAGTGGTTTTGTAAACAAAAGCAAGCAATTCACCACTAACCTTTCAGGAGGCTGGAAATCCAGGTCATGGTGCTGGGAGTTCAGTGTCATAAGGGCAACCTTATGGTTGTGTCTTTGTCAGCATGATGGGAAGGGCAAAGATATTCCTTGGGGCTTGTTTCATGAGGGCACTGACTGTATTCATGAAAACCATACTCTCATGAATTTATCAACTCCCACAGGCTCCACCCTCTCATCTTTGAGATGAGGCTTTGGAGGTGGCGGGGCGATGGTATTCAATGAAAAGCAAACAAGGACAACAGACTAATGGGAACAACTTTGGAAGAGGACTGGGATCCCCACACGTGAACACTGAGGGATGGAGTCTTGTAGGAGAGATAGGGTGTGTATGTGTTTGTGTGTGTGTGTATGCATCTGTATCTCTGTATGTATGTCTGTGCTTGTTTTTGTGTGTCTATGTGTCTGTGTGTGTCTGTGTGTATCTGTGTATGTCTATGTGTCTGTGTATGTATGTGTCTGTCTGTCTATATGCATGTGTCTGTGTGTGTCTGTGTACCTGTGTGTGTGCCTGTGTGTGTATATGTGTGTGTGTCTGTGTGTCTATGTGTCTGTGTGTGTGTGTGTCTGTATGTGTGTGTGCCTGTTCGTGTGTCGGTCTGTCTATGTGTGTGTGTCTGTGTATGTATGTCTGTATGTGTGTCTAAATGTGTGTGTCTGCATGTGTGTGTCTGTGTATCTGTGAGTGTATTTGTGTGTGTATATGTGTGTGTCTGTTTGTATGTCTATGTGTTGTGTTTGTGTGTGTATGTGTCTGTGTGTGTCTGTGTCTCTGTGTGTGTCTGTATGTGTGTGTGCCTGTTTGTGTGTCTGTCTGTCTGTCTGTGTGTCTGTGTATCTGTGTGTGTGCCTGTGTGTATATGTGTGCATATGTGTGTATACCTGTTTATGTGTCTGTTTGTCTATGTGTCTGACTGTGTGTGTCTGTGTATATACGTTTGCATGTGTGTCTGTGTGTGTCTGTATGTGTGTGTCTGTGTGTATATGTGTGCCTGTGTGTGTGTCTGTATGTGTGTGTCTGTGTGTGTTTGTGTGTCTGTGTGTATGTGTCTGTGTCTATATGTGTGTATGTCTGTTTGTGTGCCTGTGTGTGTACATCTAGTTAGAAAGTGTCATGATGTTTCACTCAACAGTAAACACAACTGTTAATAAATAATAACGCAGGCAGGTCTGCATGAGTTTTCCCAAGTGAAATGAGCAGTTTGATGAGTCCGCTGTGGCTGAGACGATTAAGCCCTGCAGGACACGGCTGAGAGCAGTGCTGGCTTTCTCCTCTCTGTGGTCTGAGGGCCTGAGAACATCAAGGTCCAGAAAGTTAAGACAGGAGAGGGACAGCCGCACTCTCATCACTCCATCTCCATTTTCCTTTAAAGCACGTACATGGGCAGTAAGAGGAGAAGCAACATGGTATTAGCAAGCTGGTAAGAACAAGATGGCCCTACACAGTGACTCTATAGCATTTTACATTTACTTTTTAAAAATATTTTAAATTTTAAAGATATTTTTGTGTGTGTGTATTGATGTTTTGCCTTCGTGCGTTGTACATGCATAACTGGAGTGCAGTGCCCAAAGAGACCAGAAGAGGGTGTTGCATTCCCCTGGAACTGGAGTTACTTATGATTATGAGCGCTTATGTGGATACTGGGAACTGAACCAGGGTCCTATGCAAGCATTCTTGACCACTGAGCCAACTCTGCATCCTCTATATTTCACAAGTATCTCAGGCTTTCTTAAAAGACAGTGGCTCACATCTGTGCTTTCTAGCAGACTGCTTTGATATGAAAGGGAAATGTACGCGTGCGCGCGCGCACACACACACACACACACACACACACACACACACACACACGCACACACAGAGTATATGTCCAAGATAACCTGAGATAACTCACATACAAGTAATATTAATTGCCAGTCAGCCTCAGAAGCCACCAACCCAGCCAGGAGTCACTGGCCATGTCAGAAGGGAACCAGCTGGAGGCTGCATCTATGGAAGATAGGAACTGAAAGCCAGGGGTGGAAGAGAGGGGGATGGAGAAGCCTGCCCCTTCTTCCGGTCAGCAAAACTGATGCATTCCTTCCTCGTGTTCAGAACACACAAGTCCCTTGATGTCTACTGCTTTCCTCTTTCCTCTTTCTCTGCTTTCTGCTCCGTGGATCTGGTATCCCACATCTATGATGATCCAGACTTTGAGCCTTATGTCCACATTCAGAAGTGCACAGAGCCATGTCCTGATGTCATGTTGACCTCAGCTTTGCCCACCAGTCATGAAGGTTTTGCATGAATTTGAAATCTGTACACCAGATATAACTGCAGGTGTCTTCAACTGGTTTATTTTTTTCTTACTGTCCCCTGTATTTAGGGGGGCAAGAATGCTTTCCTGTGTGTGTGTATGTGTGTGTGTGTGTTTCACTAAAGTCAGGCTTGTATCCCACAGGCTGTCACCCATCCTTCTAATTCCTTTAGTGAGAGGTCACACTTGTTTGTAAATGTTGGGTCTGATGGACTTGTCCATGGGGATATGATGTGTTCTCTACCTTCTAAGAACTTCAAATCTTACAGCAGAAGTAGCTGCCAGTATCCAACAGAGGAGAGAGAAGGCACGGATATGTAAAAGTAGCACAGGGTGGAGGAGCCGGGGAGACTAAACCAAGGTGCTGCCTTTGTTTGAGGTACTCATGAGAAACATGAGGGATGATACCCAAGCCTCCAAAGTCAGGGCCCTGGGGAGTCAGCGAGTCTGATTTAGGCAAGAGCAGGAACTAGACGGAGAGGTCAGGCATGACAGCAGAAGAGAGGAAGGTAAGTGCATGAAGCCACAGGAAAAGCTCAGAACTCTGGGAATGAGGGATAGCTCCACCTACAGAGGGCCTCGAACACCAGGCACAAGACACCACAAGCAAGTACAGACACACTGGCATGACATCGTTGATGTTGTGGTGATGAGCCAGCTCTGCAAGCAAGCCTCAAAGGTAGTGATGACCCCACCAGCATTGCAGGCGAGTATCTGAAACTAAGATCAGATGAGTAATCGCATTAACTCACAGCACATGGGATGCCAGAGTCAGGAGCCAGCCGAGACCTGGGCTGACTCAGCCCTGGACACACACCATGGACTTTGCACAAAATAGATGTCACTATAGATGAAAGGGGTGGGTCCCTTGTTTGCTTGTTTCTTGTTGTCCATGGAAGTCACTATGGAGATAGAGTTTGGCTGTTTGTTTGTAAGTGACTGAAATGTGTTAAAATATTATCAATAATGCTATGTGATATTCTGATGATTCTTCTTCTTAAGTTGCTTCATATATGCTGTGTTATTACACCCTCAGTATAACCTTGAGGCTTCAACAGCCTATATGATTATTATTATTACTGCTTTATTGTTTTACTAAGACCATTGCTAATCTGGATTCACACACACACACACATACACATATACACACACAAGAGAGAAACTGTGACCAAAAGTGTTGAGCCTTCCCAAAGGACTTGATTATTCAGAACTCAAACCTATGTGTCTCTGATGTTTTTCAATCACTTGCTAATGGAGAATGAGAAGAAAGGTCGACCAGATGGACATGTCTTGAAACCTGTGTTACTGACCAGTGAGCTTCATATTCAGATTATCCCCAACATACTGTCAGCCTGGTGGAGGATGAAGAAGAGCATTTCGAGTAAGTCAGGCTTAGAGCCTGGTTCAGGGGTTTGGACTGTGATTCTTAAGTTCCCTGCCAGTGTGGACACTTGTCCTCCTGTGACTCTCAGGGCCACCATCAGAAAGGAAGCTGCATGCATTAAGAACAGAGAAGGCGCCCCGAAGTCACCTCTGGTAGTCGTATGGCTCTTGCAGTTGTGCTTCCAAGGGACTATAGCCAGTTTCTGTCTCTCCACCCTGGCCTCCTCTTCCCTGCCCATCTCTCCAGAATGAAGCCTGTTTTCTTTATTTGTTGTTGTTATTTTGTGTGTGTGCATGTATGTGTGTGTGTGTTTGTGATTGTGTTATATAACCACATGAGTACATGTTGTACAGGACAAGGTGTCCTGCTTTATCTCTTTCTACCTTAATCTCTTGAGACCAGGTCTTTTTCTGCTCTTGAGGCTGGGCTGGCAGCCAGCTAACGCCTCCTCCCCCTCCCACTGTGTATAAGCTACAGCCTTACACAGCCATCTCACATTCTCTACATGGGGGCTAGAGATTTGAACTCAAGTCCTCAGGCTTGCATGTTCAGCATTCTTACCCACCGATTCACCTCCCCACCCACTGAAGCTTCTTTATACTTGCCTGCCTTGGCTCACTAGGCCTGGTGGAGTCCTAAACAGGCCTGGGCGGGCTGTGACAGACCTCGGGCCTAGCTGAGAACAAAAGGGACTTGAGGAGAAGATGCCTGGAGGGAGTGGGTACTGTCATCACTCTGTTCCAAGTGGGTTCTGTGCAGCCAGGCACCAGCAGGATGAGTCAATGACCAGTCAGAAGAAATGGAGGCCACACAACAGAGCTGCTGCCGAATCCTGTGGAAGGCTGGGCCTCCCACGCCCCAGGCTCTTCACACACCTTACTGTCTAATTTGGAATATCCCCACAAGTTTGTTGGCTCTGCGTCATGTGAGCAGTCTTTTATGCCAGATTGCTAAACAACTTGAATGAATGGACTTGCTTGTGCTTCTCCATGGCTAAACCTCCAGCTTCTACATTAATCTGTGTAACCTGACCTTCAGCAAAGCCAACAGTCCATCACTCAGCCCTGTTCCAGGTCAAGGAGCTGTGTGGTCTTCCTCCAGTGATTTTGAACACACAGGTGCTGTGAAGGGCTCTAGAATCTTTGAGGATGGGGAAATAGCCAAGTAGGTAAAGTGATCATCTTGCAAGCATGCAGACCTGGATTTGGTTCCCAGATAGTATTTGTAAAAGGCCAGATGTGGTGACATCCTCATGCAATCTCAGCACTGGGAAGGGAGAGGAAGGCAGATCCCTAGAGCTCACTGACTGGCCAGCCTAACATAACTGGTAAATCCCAGGCAAGTGAGAGACATTGTCCTCTGGCCTCTCCATGTGTGTTTGCACACAGGGGCATGCGCGCGCGTGTGTGTGCACGCGCGCACACACATACACACACACACACACAAATGAAACAAAAATTTCTTCTATAAAATTTCCTATACATATATTCATTTCTCTGTGCTCATCAATGGCCAGGTGGTTGTCTAATGGCGACAGTCATTGGTCATTGCTAGGAATAAAGGATGTTTAAAAAAAGGGGAACAGCTGCCCTTGGGTCACCATCCTTGCCCTCTACCCCCTAGACAGACAGGCATTCTCGCTGATAAGAACAATTACTAAATATTTTCTTCTGGAACAAGTTTTCCTGTAATTTCTCAGCTTGAAAGTCAAAGGAAATGAAACCTTATGTGCAAACATGGACTTTCTTGTGTGTCTCTGTGTGTGTGTGCATTAGATTCATATATATGCGTTTTCAAGTGTGATGTATACATGAACAAGGACTGCATGTGCATGAGCACATGCTCAAGTGAGGGTCAAAGGTATGTAGGCTGTCCTTCCTCGGGTGTTCTTCCTTAGCCACCATTACCTTGTCTTTCAGATGCACTCTTCCTCTGGCCTGGATCTCTCCAAGTAGGCTAGGCTAGCTGGCCAGTGCCCGGGGATCTTCCTGTTTCTGTCTTCCCTAGGACTGGGACTCCAGGTGCACTACTATGCTTACATTTTTTTTTTAAATATGGGTTCTTGTGATAAGTCTCCAATGTTCACACATGTGAGACAAGTGCTTTAGTAACTGAACCATCTCCCTGGTATCAGACACAACTTTTCAATCACTCGAAATGTCCCCATCCTTCAATCTCCCAGTGGCCTGGCTGAGGGGGCCTCTGAGTCATGAAGAACTGCAAGAGAGGAAGGTGTGTTGTGACGGATTCAACGAGAAGTCTTCAAAGCCCTTTGAGTCAGAGTGAGTCACTGCTTTTGAGCCAACTGACACAGGCTGCAAACTGCAGGATTAATGGTGATGGGTAAACTATTGAAGCTCCAGGATATGAAGCTCCTAGAACCCCTCCCTCACCCACACATGCCATTTCATGAGGACATAATGAAGGGATATGTCATCTTAGGATTCCTTCAGGTTTGTCTGATAGGTCTCCTCTCCTCTCCATTCATCTCACCCAGTCTTCCAAACATGTACATATCTATATATGTACATATATGCATATATTTTTATGTGTACATGTCTGCTCATTCTTATATTAATACACTTAATATAAGCAAGACTTGCAAGTGGGTGGTATCATTAGTACCATTCTACTGAAAAGAGGAAGTGAGTTGCCAGCAGATCGGGGGCCACAGTTCTGTCTCAGAAAGCCAATCAGGTTTAGGCTTAACAAGAGGCTGGCCCCATTCCTTTAAGGACTGAGGATGAACTTTGCAGATATGGATGAGATTTCAATAGAGATTTGTCCATAATGTTTAGACTAAGAAAAACCCTGGTAATGCCACATGCTCATAAGAATCTCATCAAGGTGGTCCCCAGTTCTGTGGGTGCCACCTCCCTAACATGCCTATTGCTGTAACTCTAACCCTGGCTGGTCGCCTTCAATCAAACCCAGGATGCAAGGCGTGGACCTCCATCTGCATGACACTTGTGTGCAACACATGTACAGCCACATGGCACCAGAGCAGACAGTTGGGGAAACACTTCTGCCTCCCTGTACCAGTTGCATGGGATGGTGAGGCTCCAACAGTTGGCTTGGCTCCACTGTTGATCTTATTGGTTAATTCCCTCCAGTTCCATCGTTTATTCCCAGAACCCTCTGTCCCATTGTCTTGGCAGAAATAATCTATGAAAGGACTCAGAAAGGGGAACTAAACATTTTAATGGGAAAGACTGGAAGATTAACAAGAGGCTGGCTCTGTTCCTTCAAGGACTGAGGATGAACCCAGCACATACGGATGAGATTTCAACAGGGATTTGTCCATGGCATTTAGACTAAGAAAAACTCTGGAAATGCCACATGCTCATAAGAATCTCATCAGGGTGGCCAAGCAGGCAGATGGACAACATCTGAGGGGCAAGAGGACAAAAATAAGACGCTCTCCAAACACGTGAGTGGGAGCAGCTGTCAAGCGTGGACTCATTCACATGTCTTAAGCCTCAGGTAGGGAGGAGGCAGCGACAAGATGGCCTCCTCGGGACAGCCTCATTCAATCTGGGATTCAGAACACCTGGTCCAAGCGGCAGACTTCAGCTCTACTCTATGCTGCGACTCCATTTTATATTCTGTAATCACAAAGTGTACATACAGGTGGAGGCCAGAAGACAGCCTTGGAAATACGATCCACCTTAATTCCTTATTTTAGAGATGGGATCTCTCATTGACCTGGAACTCACTAAGCTAGCCTGGCCAATCAGTGAACCCCAGGGATTCTGTCTCTACCCTCCCCAGTGCTGGCTTACAAGAACCCCACCATTCCAGGCTTTTTAAAGTGTGTCAGGTCGGGGGGGGGGGGTTGCCAGGCAGGCATTCTGCCAACTAAGCTCTCTTCCCCAGCCCCCTGTGCTGTATGTGTAGCTTGGTTTTGTTCTTTGCTGTTGTCATTCTTTCCTTGTTTCTCAACAAAACCAAACATACTTGCTCTCCCAGCTTCACAAAGAGGAGAGGGTTCCAAGAGGAAATCATTTCACAACAAGGGAGTCCTGGGAAGAATTAAAGACTGAGGAACCCTTGTAATGAGATTAAGGGGGAAATGCCTTGATGCGTCCACTCAGACCAGCCTCCTCCTGCAGAGAAGCCAGAACAAACACAAGCATTGTCGCAGGAAGGAAAAGGTTAACAAGCTACAAAAACAAAATTCAAGATATTTTCAAAGCATGACCCTTGGCAGAATGAGCAGAAAGCGCAGTCTGCCTGGGTACAGAAGCAGCATTTCCACTGGGCAGATGCAAGAAAGCTCAGAGTAAAAGGCATCCAGTTCCCTGGCCTCTTCTTAGGAGTGAGCTAGGAAGGAGGTCTGGGAAGATACTCTGTTGGTAAAGAGCCTGCATGTGAGTATGAGGCCCTCAGTTTACCCCCCCCCCCAGAACCCATGTGTGTTGGCTAGATGGATGCCAACTTGACACAAAAAAATTGTCAGCTGAGAGGAGGGAACGCCATCAAGAAAATGCCTCTATGAGATCCAGCCAAAAGGCGTTTTCTTAATTAGTGATCAGTGGGGGAGGGCCCAGACCAGTGTGGATGGTGCTGTCCCTGGGCTAGTAGTCCTGAGTTCTATAAGAAAGCAGGCTGAGCAAGTTATGTGGAGAAAGCCAGTGAGCAACACCTTCCATGGCCTCGGCATCAGTTCCTGCCTCCAGGTTCCTGTCCTGTTTGAGTTCCTGTCCTAAATCCTTCAGAGATGAACTGTGATCTGGAAATATAAGCTGAATAAACCCCTATCCTTCCCAACTTGCTTTTTGGTCATAGTGTTTCACCACAGCAGTAAAAACGCTAACTAAGACACCAGGATTATCTTAATGGGTGAGTTCCAGACCAATGAGAGACCCTATCTCAAAACCACAAAGTAGACGGATTGAGAGGTAACTCAGTGGTTAAGAATACTTCCTGTTCTTCCAGAGGACAAGAGTTTGGTTCCCAGAATCCATATCAGGTAGCTCAGAATTGTATGCACCTCCAAATCCAGACGCTATGGTGCCTCTAGCATCCTTGGGCACCTGTACTAAGGTACACACACACACATACACACATACACACATACACACGCATATTTTACATACATACATACATACCACACACACACATATATATATAAACACACACATGCACACAATACACATATGTGCACACATATACACTTATACATACTCATATGCACACACACTCACATACATACACATATACATCACATACACGCTCATACACATACCTACACACAGAGAGAGCTTAGAAAACATTCTCTGTGAGTCAGAAAGAACTTGGGGAATCTTTTTGTCTTCTCTTTGAAGAAACAAATAAACCTCTACAAATAAAACTTTTGCACTTTGCTTTTTAGACTTGGTAAAATAATGATTCTGAGAAAGACCCACGCTTTGAGTTTTTCATCCCTCAGCAGTAACTGGATAACTGGAAGCCCATGGTGGCCCAGCTGAGGGTTTCCTGCTGTGACTACAATGGTGAGTGGGCCCCATCCCTGTAGTGAGGAATGCCTCACTTGCCAAAAGACCTGTGGCCAGTGCTGACAGACTTTTAAAGACAGCTGTGAATTGTCAAACATAATACCTTGAGCTTACTTAAAACATTATGAGGTGTGTGTGTGTGTGTGTGTGTGTGTGTGTGTGTGTGTGTATTTTAATAGCTAGAAAACATGATTCTCAAGCACGAAGTTCATAGATGACAACATTGTGTCCCATTGTAAAAAGGTCAGACTCACGTACCACAAGTATCAACCACTGGATTGGTCAGACTTGCTGTCTTAGTTACTTTTCTATTACTGTTATAAGGTATCATGACTAAGGCAATTTAGAAAAAAAGGAATTTATTTGAAGCTTACAGTTTCATAGGGTGAGTTCATGACCATCATGGTGGGGAGCATGGCAACAACAGGTAGATAGGTAGACATGGTGCTGGAATAATTGCTGAGAGCTTACATAGTGATCAATAACCATAAGGCAGAAGGGGGAGTACTAATTGGGAATAGTATAGTGTTTAGAAATCTCAAAACCCACTCTCACTGATATATCTCCTCCAGCAAGGCCATACCTCCTCCAGCAAGGCCACACCTCCTCCAGCAAGGCCATACCTCCTCCAGCAGGGCCACACCTCCTAATCCTTCCCAAACAGTTCTGTCAACTCTGTGAGCCAAGCATTCAAACATATGAGCCTGTGGGTGATATACTCACTCACACCAACACACCATCACTGTGAAAGAAGAACCGACAAGAAGCCTAAGGGGGAAAGGGGCTTACTTTGTCCTAGAGAGGTCAAGATATCTCTCTTGGCTCTGTTGATTCTGGGATCATGGTGAGGCTGCTCACCTCATGATAAACAAAAAACAAAGAGATACACACACACACACACAGAGAGAGAGAGAGAGAGAGAGAGAGAGAGAGAGAGAGAGAGAGAGAGAGAGAGAGAGAACAGACAGACATAAAATAGCTCCCAAGACATTCTCCCATCTGGGGATTGGGTTTTCAGAGCACAAATATTTTATAGAGGGACTCTGCATCCAAATCATAAAATAAAGATGTAGATAATGAAATAATGTTTATGGAACGTTATAGTTGTACGTGCATCTATGATGGGATACATGCAAGATCCAATAGAAAGCCATTGGGGGGGGGGTCTCTTGGTCAATTTCCAAAGATGCCTGGTGTCCATGAGAGTCTAGGCCCTCTTTAACATTCCTGCTGGCACTTAATCATGTTATGATATTGACAGTTGAGGTTTTATAAGCAGAAACAAAAGTCTAAGCAAGAGAAACAGACCAAAGCATCAAGGCAAACTGCACAAGCTCCACGACAAGGAGCCCACTTCCTCCACGGAGACTTGTACCCACTCATCATACGAGGTCACTGCTCTGCTTGGCTGATGAGCTGAGCTTGACATTGGAAATGAGCCTTCTGGACTTGGCTCAAGCTGAAACGGCACAGCTCATTCCCAGCATCTCTGTGATTATTTTGCCACCAGTACCTCACATCACTGCCTGGTGGATCCCCGGATCTGAATCATAGCATTCATTTTCACACATCAGAAAACTGAGCCATGGAGAGGAGCATAGGACGCCTTGTGCTAAGGTAGCAGCTGCAGTCACTAGATGACAGCCCCATCCTTCTTTCTGAGACTCATGACAACCAGCCACAACGAGCCACAGTGATGACACTGGATCTGGTATGAGTAGCTGTAAGATGATGTCACCCATTCTTTTCCTTATAGGAAGAAGGATGTGCAGTGTGCCCTTTGACCTTTCAGTTAATTTCTAGCTGACTATTAACTACTGAGAGTTTCTGTAAGTTAATGAGAAATTACTTGTCCTTTTTATTTCCAGGTCTATCTGTGAGGTTTTAATCCACTGTGTCAATAAAGCTGTCTTCTCATGTTCTTTTTATTGCACAGACAGGTTTCTCTGCTCATCATAGTCAGTATTACCTGAAACAAAAATGGTTAACCTTTGACCTGCCTCCTCTCACACTTGTGTGAGACTCCCTTCTTCCTCCTTGTAAATCAGAGCAGGAATCCATCAGACTGGATAGGCACCTAATCCATGAAGCACCTTACAGGAAACGGTATATGTTTTTGTTCCCCAAAGAATCATGTTGATACCTGAATTTCGAACATCGGCTGGGGAGATGGCTCAGTTGGTAACATAGCTGCTATGCAAGCACAAGGACCTGAGTTTTATCATCAGGATCCAGGTGAGAAGCGGGGTGGTCTGCATTCCTAATCCCAGTGCTTGGGAGGCAGAAATATCTGGGTCCCTGAAACATGCTGGCCAGTCGATCTAGCCTACTTGGCAAGCTCTAGGCCAATGAGAGATCTTGTCTCAAAATTCAAGGTGACTAGCTCCTAAGAAACACTAGAGACTGACATCTAGCACATTCACACACATATTCAAACACATATGTACACCTACATGAATGTGAACACACACACACGAGAGAGAGAGAGAGAGAGAGAGAGAGAGAGAGAGAAGGAGAGAGAGAGGGAGGGAAGGAGAGAGGGAGGAAGGGGAGGAGGGAGGGAGGGGAGGAGGGAGGGAGGGGAGAAGGGAAGGAGGGAATCATTCTTATGTTTAGTTATCGTGAACCATTTTTCACACTTAAAGTATATCCAAGGGTCTTCTGGAACCTCCACCTAGCTAAAGGACATCTCAAACACAACATGGCCATAGCTGAGCATCTCTCCCCCATAGGCTGCCTCTTCACACACCAGCTGCAGCACAGTGCTCTGCATCAACTGGGATAACTTCATCCTTCTCATGGCTCAAGCCTCAAACCTGATTTGTCCTTCATTCTCATCCTCACCGCACCCAACATCCAAACTCTCAACCAACTTCAGCTAGTCTCTTAAAGTGTTCCCAAGACCTTCTCCCTGCTTACCACCTCCACCAATGTCACCCTGAGCCACCACCCTCTGTTCTCTGGATTGCGGCAGTAAACTCTTGCGTCTTTGCATTTGCATGTATGTGTGTGTGTGTGTGTGTGTGTGTATATGTATATATGTGTGTGTGTGTGCATGTGTGTGAGTGTGCATGAGTGTATGCGCATGTGTGTGTGTATATGTGTGTGTATGTGTGCTCATACACACTTGCATCCATGTGTGTATATAATATGGAAGCCAGAGGTCAAACTTGGGTGTCATTCTTTAGGCACTGTCCCCTTGTTCTCTAAGACAAGATCTCTCAGAAAACCTGGAGCTTACTGAGTAGGCTCAAGTGGCCGGCCAGTAAGCCCTAGGGATGCACCTCTTTCTGTCTTGCTGATGTTGGTCCTGTAAATCTGTTTCTTCCTCCACATACCAGCCAGTGAGGTCCTGTGCAAACATAAAACAGATGCTGTTATATCTTCTCTTGACACTGAATGCTCCTGGCACACGCAGGGAAGGTGGCAATCGTCACTGAAAATTTACTATATCTTCCATCTTCTGTCCTCCTGCCTGCCCAATTTTAATCCAACTCAATTACACTAGCCTCTCTGTTTCAGCTGCTGGCCAGGCATTTTCCTGCCCAGGAGTCTGCCTTACTCCCTTCCATGGACACCATCTACCCTGTTAAGGTTCAGTGTATCCCTTACTGAGAAGTCAGGTGCCTTCTCAACCCTACCCCCTCTGAGAGCCTCACTTGCTCACCCTCTGAATTCTTGCTCTCTCCTCTCCAACTCTGATCTGTTTGTCTTCCCTGACATGTAGTCAGCACCCAGCTGACTAGCACCTAGATTCTGTGTGGCATCACATAGTAGGTCCTCCTAGTGGCCATCAGTTGACCAGTGGCTCCAGTGGCTGGTGCATGGTGTTGAGAAGAACATGGAATTAAACTTCTGTGATAAGAGAATCTGTGATAAGCTGAAGTCTGGTCAACACCACAACCTCAGGCAAACTCCATTAGGTCTTTGAGCCAGCCGGCTGGATGAAACAGAGCCATAAAGCAGCCAGGGCAGGGCCTGACTTACAAGAGCCTCTGAAGGCAGTTTGTGGCACGGTGATTACTGCTGTCTATGCCCAACCCTGCCATAACAGAGCAGTTACCTCTGGAGTTCTTCTCTTCCTACTTCAACAATCAGACCATAAACTGAGGACCAGGCAAGTGGCCATTAGTTACAGGGAAGGGTAAGTGATTCCATCACTGCTCAGGCAATAACAAGCTCAGCCACCCTAAGCCCAACTTCCACAGCCCCTAAAAGCCAGAGTGGGTCTACATGGCAGATGAAGGCCACCTTCTTGTATCCATCCTCCTCACAGCTGTCGTAAACTAGCACCAACTTGAGGGCAGTCTAAAGATGTCTCAGCTCAGCTGATAGCCTGCGAGGACCTCACAACCAAAAGGCAGACAGCAGTTTTGGATTTTCCAGAAAAATTAAGTCACAGAATGGGCTTGTCCTGAAGCAGTGAGCTTGCGGTCCCTGCCGGCAAGGAGCCATGGAGCTGTCAGGAGCCATGGAATCGCCCCTCAACAAGGAGAACAGCCAAGCTCTGAGGCAGCCTCACTTCTGAGATTCCAGCACATAAAGTGGCTGTCTCCTTTTCTCATCCCTGACTCCCTTACCATCTTATAAACTTGACCCAGATCTGGACAAGGCATGCAGCACCACCTTCCCATGACACGTCCATATTCTTCAAGACAAAAGAGAATGCCCGGAGGCCTTTGGGACCAAAGTGCAGACATGGCTGAGGTAGCAGGTGTATCTAGCTAGGTGAAAAATGTAAAGTTCATTAAGACACGTGAACATGTAGCCAAGAAACCATGCTCACAGGGAATATCCCATACGGCATGTGGGGACACTGGCGTAGCAGGCTCTGTGCATGATGAAAGGCTATACGCACAGCAAACACAAAGAATGTGTCTTTCCATGTGGGGACCTCTTAGCATCTGCTCAATATTCAGGGCACAGCCAGGGGCAGGGGTGGAAAACACACCTGTCAAAGGATGTTTCCACAAATACAAGGAACCTGGGTCTAAAGTCACATCACTGCTTTTGTGATGCTTCTCTCCAGTTCTTTACACCCAGTTCCCAAAGTGGTCCATCACAGGAGTGTGTTGCCATGGCAACAGGATCCATAAGGGAGCCACTTGGCATTACCCAGAATTCACATCTGTGCTCGCCTCTCTCTCTCCTTGCCCTCTCTTTTTATCTGTAAATGGGAAGCAGTTCCTGAGTGGGTGGAGAGTCTCTCCACCTGACAATTTCCCAGAAGGAGGGAAGAGGAGATTTTGTTCTGGGAGCCCCATCTTCAAATTCCTTTTCTATATCCTCACCCAGGGCTGGCACGAGAAGCCCTGAAAGACCCACTGATGAGGTAGATAAAGGAACTAGCAACTCTTCTAGGGAGGGTTAGGGCTCCTGATGACACATGACCTTTGTTTCAGATATAGTCACAGAAGTTCACCCACAGGCTCTTACAAACCACCTGACTGCAGGTAAGGTCAGGCAAGTGTGATGAGAGGCAAGCAAAGCCACAGGTGAGGTGTTCTTCTGTGCTTCTGGCTGCTGCACACCTGGACTGGAGGCCAATGTAAGAGTGGCCGGTCATTCCCCATCAGCACCAGCTTTGGCTGTCCTCTACAGAGGTCTGCAGTCACAAACAGTGATGGGGCTAACCCTGCTCACCTTTTTTTCTTGTTCTCCTTTCCTGCAAGAGCAGCAGCATTATATCCCTGCCTGTGCCCAGCGCCACAGTGGTGAGGTGCCAGCTGCTTGCCGTTGTTTGGAAAAGTGACTTCCAAACTCTGTAACACCCATCATTGCAATACCTGTTTTAGAGGAACTATCATGTGGTCCGAGCTTGAGTTATTCCCTGTCCTATACTTTCATTTATTATTTTTCCCCTTTTTAAGTGCGTAGTATCAAGATTTTTATATTATCATACAATAGTTACTGTGAAGATTCTTTCTGTAAAAGTTATCCATTTTCATTAGAGGATTTTGATTCAGGGTCAGAGGGCGGTGGCTCCATCAGTAAAGCTAAGCAAGCATAGGAACAGGAGCTTGATATCCAGAATCCATAGGGATCATCCAGGCCTGATGGTTTGCACCTGATATCCCAGGGCTGGACAGGTAGAGAGAGAAGGCTCACTGGGGCAACTGGTCAGCCTGGGCTAATCAAGGGGACCCAGTCACAATGACACATCCTGTCTCAAAGTCAAGGTGGGACAGAACCTGAGGTTGACCTCTTGCTTCCTAATGCATGGGAACACATGTCTGTGTGCAAACACACACACACAGACAGAAAGACACACACACACACAGAGAGAGAGAGAGAGAGAGAGAGAGAGAGAGAGAGAGAGAGAGAGAGAAAGAGAGAGAGAGAGTCAGACAGGCAGACAGACACACACACACACACACACACACACACACACACACACACAGAACCTTTTAATCTATTTACAGGAATGGATCTTGAAGGGACTCTGGCCAGCTTGAACATGGTGAACATGGCTCTGGCAGACCTTGTTCTTCTCTCCCTTTCCCTCAGCCTTACTAAAAACCATTTGATTACATTCCTGAAGCTAGCAACCAAGGTCTATTCCCTTGTTTGGCCACTTCCTCCTCCTGAGCTGACCACCAAGGTACTATCAAAGTATCGAAGTCTAACAATCAAAAGCCCCCACACACACATTGGCTGCCCTAATTAACATATCCAGTTAAAATTAAACATATCTAACATGAGATTTCCCCTTTCCCTTTATAAACTGCCATTTTCCCATGTGTCATGTTTATCTCCTCTTGATCCAAGAGCATGCCTTTGTCCCCCAACCCCCACCCAGGAACAAATACCCCTCTTCCCTGTGCCTTGTTACCTCCTCTTGTCCCTTTGGGGCAAATAAATATCCTCTGTGCTAAGAACCTGGTCTCGGGGGTCCTGAGGTGGTTTCCCTTACAGATATCTGTGATTTCATTTTATTTTTCCTTCCCTTGAGCAGTGATCCCTGAAAGGCAGGTTTGGTACTTAGAAGACATGACCATACTCAGGCTGAGCAAACCCCTGATTCAGCACATCACAGTCCCTCCACTTACTGACTGATTGATTGATTGACATTTCACATGCATTGGTGTTTTGCCTGCATGCATGTCTGTGTGAGGTGATAGATCCTGTAGAATACAGACAGTTGTGAACTGCCATGTGGAAACTGATCCTGGGTCCTCTAGAAGAGCAGCTCTCAACCACTGAGCCATTTCTCTAGCCCCACATCTTTCCTTCCTTCCCTTGTTTGTTTGATTGTTACACAGTCACCTTTCTCTCCCATCATTCCCTAGGGTGACAGGGGAAGGACCCAGGAAACCCTCGGAGTGTACTGGCTATGCTCCTAGGGACCCTCTGAAGCCTCTGGCCCCCGGTGAAGAAGAGGACAACAGGGGGTAGGGACAAGGAGCAGCGCAGTACTGAGGAGGCATCTGGAGCCTGGTGAGAGAGAGGAGAATCAGCCAGCCTCTTATTTGACATTCACCAACCCCATCCGTATTTCAGTCAAAGCTGCCCAGAATGGCTCATGTGGGCAGACAGGGTCTGAGTCAGCCAGTCAATAACAGCTACAGAGTGTTCCCTGGGCACAGAGCTAGCAGCTTAGAGCTGTGCTACTGGGTGCAAGAAATATATGGTTCAATCCTATCCCATAGAACTGCAGAGCTGAGGGAGACAGGCCAGAAGCATGTCCCAGAAAAAGACTCTGAAGCCCATTAGTACAAACCAAGATAAATGAGCAGGAGAGACCAGGCCCAGACAAGCTGCCTGCCCTGCCTCCTCTCTGGAGAGGGAAGAAAGGCTGGTATTTCCCTCAGGCCCAGGTAACACTGGGTGATATATAGCACAACTGCATATCCAACATGGCAGCATCAGGATAAGAGGGGCCTTCTAGCAACTTCCATCCCTGGGCTACCCTTCCATTGCTTTCCCCGGAGAGAAGTCAATGAAGGTCTATTTAGCCCAGATAAAGTTCCCACAACAAACCAAAGGATAATTCCACCCAAGTCCAAATTGGCTAACCAAGGAGTTTATTTGGCTTGAGAGAACACAGGAGTGTAGGTAACTTGAAACCACCAGCATCACCAAAAGGTCCTATGGTCCCATAGGTGACAACGCCACAGAAGTTGGATGACTGAGTATGGCCCTCAGTTAACCCTCTGCCTCCTGAGTAACCTAGCACTTCCAAATATCATAGGTGGCTGGCAGGGTGGAGTGATGACCAGGATTCCAGGGGAGGGTTCCATGATGCCTGTCCCCCTACTCATCAGATTTAACAGCTCCATTACCATAACCACAGACCTAGACATCACGACTGCTTGTCTTGTTGCCATGACTACAGGGTCAAGGTTATACCTGCTTCACAGTGGCCAATGCTGTGGTCACATTCTGATAGGAAAAAAAAAGGTTATATGACAGCAATTGTGTAGGGAGAGAGAGGAGAGCAGAAGCCAGAAGATGGAGATTAAAGGTAGGGGATTGTGGCCATGTTGAGCTTGGAGAAGGGAGCCAAGAAGGGACCTCATGTCTCAGTCTAGACTGAGGCAAAAGCTTCCAGCAAAATATTAGTCTACAAGCCCTTTTGAGCGTGAAGTGGCCGCCCAGAGATGACCTGAGAAACCTGCACTGGCTGACAGGATCTGTCCACAGACAAGTAGGGTAAAGTTCTCTCACCAACTTGGCCACCACTGCCATTGCCCTCCCCTGAGCTGGCCTCTCGTCTGCTTCCAGTGCCCTCCACTCAACTTAGCTACTGGAGACCCACCTAAATCCACAGTCAGAGATGGCCCCACCTGTCGACACTTGGCATCTCCCTCACCACTCATATGAATGTCTCTGTGCTCATGAAGATCTGACACCATTGACCTTTTCTACTTTTGTTTTTTGTTTGTTTGTTTGGTTGGTTGATTTTTTTTTTTTTTTTTTTTTTTTTTGAAACAGGGTTTCTCTGTATAGCCCTGGCTGTCCTGGAGCTCACTTTGTAGACCAGGCTGGCCTTGAGCTCAGAAATCCGCCTGCCTCTGCCTCCCAAGTGCTGGGATTAAAGGAGTGCGCCACCACTGCCCGGCTGACCTTTTCTACTTTTACCAACCCTTCTCCCTGTAGGCTTGCTGCCTTGTTACTCCTCAGTGAGCTATAACTGACCTACTCAGGATTTTGCTGGCAAGGCCATCATCTGTCTGAAGGACTTGTCCTCAGATGTCTGCTGCTAACTCTCTCACATACTTGAAGTCCTTGATCGACTGTCACCTCTACCAAGAAGCCCATTGGCTGGCTCCCTGCTCAGAACTGTGCTCTACCACCCTTGCCTTAGCTCCCTTTGTGTGTGTGTGTGTGTGTGTGTGTGTGTGTGTGTGTATGTGTATGTGTGTTATGTGCACAATGTAGGGTGTTGTATGTGCATATGCCCATGTATACATGTATAGAGGCATAAAGATATGAATATAAGGAATATACATGAAGATAAGGATGTATACAAATAGACCAGCTCTTTATTCACAAGTGGGGTGCCAGAAGAGGGATGGTTGGATTTTCATTATTTGTCATCCGTCAGGACCAAAGGCAGATCGGTGTCCAAGCGTGAATCAGCATGGGTACCTTGGGTGCTGGGGTTCCCTCTTTATGGCTGTTTCCTCTGCCCCTGTTGCTCCCTCTATTTTTCCTTTAATGAGGAGAGGATGAGGTGATTGCAGGCAGCAGAGGACCTTTCTGGCAGCACCTTCTTGTCTGTGTCATTACTGATTGTCAGAGCACAATCTGATTTGCGGGCCTGGAGGGTAGACGGGCTCACTGTTTATTTCTGCCGCTTCCTTCTGTTTGATCTTCGTGTTATTGGTAGCTCAGCTTTGAACATTATGTGCACATGGCAAGAACGTGAATCCCATGACTGATAGAAAGTTGAGGGCTGGCACTTTGAAAACTGCAAAGTACAGTGTTTTAAATCGTTAACTCACCAGCTGGGTGTGCTGACACATGCCTGTCATCCCAGCACACGGGAGTCTGAGGCAGGAAGGTAGTAATTTGGGGGGCTAGCTTAGGCTACATAAAGAAACTCTATCTGAAAAGCAAAAAGTAAAAATAAAAAGTAACTCCTCTTCTCTCACCCTGACCTACTTCTCCCTGTTATGCATAGATTCAGGCTTCAGACATCTCCTCCAGGGAGCCTCAAGTTTATAAGATGCTAGCCATACTGTTGGGACATCCCCTCTGCCTTAGGAACCTGAGGCCTGGCCTGAACTACAGCCTTAGCTTCTTCCCTGGGGTCTAGAGAGTATTTCCTCTGGGCCGGTACAGCCCAGAGGCCCCCTGAGCTCATTGAGACCTTGGACAACTGGGCTTCCTAGAGCTGGGCACACCAAGGCTGCAGAAAACAAACAGACGCGCTGAATGGGCATCTCTGGGGGACACAGGATGAAGAGTGTGCTCCTGTCTGACCCTATATGACTGGTCTGGGCAGGAACCAGTGCCTACCTGATGACTCAGCCTAGCTGTATTTACAAACCCAAATGAGCCCAAAGACATAAGAGTTTCCTCCATTGGCTGTGATTGTCGTGGGGGTGTGACCATTTCTGTACAACTTTGCACATAGGAGATGCTCAACAAACATGGGATGTGACCATTTCTGTACAGTTTTGCATGTAGGAGATGCTCAACAAGCATACATGACTGGACATAGTGTCTACCATAAAAACGAGACCATGACTGTCTTTGGAGCCACATCACTTGCCTGAACCGAAAGCTGGCAGACACAATCCAGACATCAGAGTGGCTCACAGTTTAGCACTGAAGCCTGCACAGGGTGGTGAGGAGAAGCAAAGGCAAGTGTGAAGAACACGTCACAGCCTGCCCTTCCTAGTTTGCCTGGGAGGAGGTGGGATACTCCCAGGGCAGTAGTAAGGGCATGCCAGGCTGAGCTGATGAGTTGTATCCATCATGCCTGATGCTGCCTGTAGTGACACCGTGCAGTCACAAGATACAGGCATATACATGCTTGCCACTTCATGTTCATACACGGTGTCATTCGGCCAAAATATAGAGTCTCTAGGTCAGGCACAGGAATCATTTTTGAATTGATAAACCATTCACATTAAATGTTGCACATAAAACTGTGAGACTGGCTGGTTTGTGTGTGCACTGAGCATCATAGTTAGCAGCCCTGACAGCTGCAGATCTGAGTTTCGACCAAAGAGTGTGACCAAATGGGTCATTTTCCCCTCTGCTTTCAATGTTCTTTTCTTGAGGATGGTGGACTTCAGCTCCAGCAACTAGCTCAGGCAAGTACCTTATTTAACAGCATGTGTGTGTGTGTGTGTGTGTGTGTGTGTGTGTGTGTGTGTGTACTTGCTCACATGTGTATGAGACAACACAGGGTTCTAACTGAACTTCTCAATGGATGTTTCAGCCAGGAACCTGGATCCTCCCCACCCCACCTCTTTCTCCGGGACTAAAGATCCATGTTGCCATGCCTGGCTTTCACATGTGCTCTGGGGATCTGAACTTAGGTCTCAATGCTTACACAGCCACCTCCAGCATCTTTAAGGCTTGGCTCTCTTTCTCTAAGGAGCCAGCTTGGAGTCCGAGGCAGGCCTCTTCTCCAAGCTCTGAGCATGAGTCAAGCATCTGCTTTTCAGGCTCTCATCTTTTTGTCGAAGAAGAATAGTTTCAGTTCCTCCAAAAAGGCACTGTGTCCTGCCAGGTTCCACGGGGACAACACAGCTGCTGTCCTCAAACAACTTAGACCCTGGGTGGATGCTGGGCAACACACTTGAGAGAAAAAGCTTTGGTGGTGCTGGATTGTGCTCTGGGGCATGTGGGGCCTCAGGAGCAGCACCATGGCCCAGAAAGACCATTACCCACTCTGTACTTTTCAGGTGCTTCCTTCCCTGAAGATCCAGCGACACCAATCACATCCACCGCCCATCCAGAACCATCATACATCCTCATAGGAGATTGATCAGTGTGTGTCTATGTTTATTTATGTAGACACATGTGCATATATGTGTGTGGAGGTCAGAAGTCATTCAATAAGTGACCCTGCCTGGGGTGTCATTCCTCAGGTGTCATTCCTTTTTGAGGTATGAGACAGGATCTCTCTCTGGCCTCAAGTTCTCCAGTGCGGACAGACTGAGTGTCCAGTCAACCTCAGGAATCCATCTGCTTCTGCCTCCTCTGCACTGGAATCCCGCGTGTGACATTGTGCCCAGATTCTCACACGGGCGCTGGGAATCAAACTCAGGTCCACATGCTAGCACAGTAAGAGATTTACCGAATGAGCCTTCTCCCAACTCTTCTTTGGTGGTGGATTCAGAAACTGAAAGATCAGAACAAGGAAATGGAGGTGATGAGGGGTGAGTGTGGCTGCCCACAGTATCCAGATTGTCCAGGACTTCAAAACCCAGCGTTTGGCTGGTAAGAGCAGCCAAGCCCTGATATCAACACTGGAGCCTGATCCTTGTGGAGGTCCATTTGTGATTTGCCTGGATAATCAAGCCTTGGGTCCCTTGCTGCATGTGGAAATGGGTGTCATGTCACTGGGTTGCCTCAGTTTCCCCAGTGGCTTGGGTGAAGCATTATATGTGACAACCATCACATTTTCCTTGGTGACATAGGCACCTGCTGCTTGGAGAAGCCCCAAGGGCCAGGGAGCCTAAGAAGCAACGTGCTTACAGGATACTCATCCATTGACATTGTGGGATGTCACACACCAAGGACGTAGAGGGTTGTGAGTGGTGTGTGCAAGAAAGGTGGCCCCCAGGTCCTATCAAAGTATTCTGGAGATGCAAATTTGAGAGCCAACAATACCTCTCATGCTTGCTGACATCAGTCAGCCAGCTGAATAGCTACAGTATTCCTGAATCTCTGCCACGCATACAGCCTTATACACACAAGTACAGTAGGGGCCTGGTGACCATGAAGCAGCTATCCAGATTAAAATGATGAACCAAGAGCTGGTGTTAATGGCTCAGTAGTAATTAAAGTGCCTGCCACACAAGTATGACGTTTTGAGTCTGATCGATAGCACCTACCCTCAACACACACATACATGAAACAAAAACTTGACATGACAAATGTTTGCCTATAACCCCAGGACTAGAGAAACAGAGGCAGGACAATCCAGGAGCTCAAAGGCTAGCTGGTCTAGCCAAAACACAAACTCCAGGTTCGGGAAGTTATCTATCTCAAAAAAGAAAATAAGGTGTAAATTGGTAGAGGAAGACACAGAATACCCATCTTTGACCTCAGCAATGAATACACACATGCCAATCTTTGACTTCAGCATGCACATGCGTGCGTACACACAAGCCCATATGCACACACATACATTAAAAATAAACCTTAAAAAATGTGAGGAACCTGTTTATAAGTACAGGATGGCCCCAGGGACTTATATATGTGTACGTCAGATGGCTCACCTCCTGACCACTGTAGCAGAAAGATGCAAGACTTAGCATGTCCGAGCCTGAATGTTCACAGGACTGCCAACCCCCAAGAGTCTCGGCAACCTTCAAAGCTAGCCCCTCAATGACAGCTTTCACAAAGGAGAGACCGACCGCTGCTAGGAGTAGACTCTGTAGGGAGGGCCTCGGTAATTTGACAAGCCCCAAAATACTGATTTGGGTACAGAGATGGCCAAGACCTCCCACTGTTCAAACAGATCTTTAGACTCTTCCCCACCCACCTGAGTGGAGCCTTGGAGACGCCCATACAAACAGCCTCTACCTCTCCCCTCTTTCCCTCTCAAGTCCTCCTGCCCAGAGTCTGGTTCATGGACAGCTTTTCTATGAGATGCCTAGCAGGGCTCTCTGGAACCTCCCCTTGGTGTAAGCATCAGGTAATAAAGAAGACAGGTTGTGCTATGCAATTAGAGGCAGCTGTTTGGAAAATGCACTGTTATGCTCCTCTTTAGATCTTCATCTCCACTTCTCCTCACATTTAAAGGCAGCTCTCTAAGATGAGAATTGTAACTGCTGCCTACTGGGTGGAGGGGAGTCACAAAGCATCTCTGTGACGGTAGCAGAGGCAAAATGACAGAACATGGCTTGGTGGGACAGGCTTAATGTTTGTGTGGAAGTACTTTTCCCACACAAGATAAGCAAGGAATTCAGCTGGGCCTTTTAATGAGAGGTGCAGCCTCAGTGTCAGGAATGAAAGCTGACAGGAAAACCCCCTCAAATCACCCGTTTGCACAGTTCTCCCAAGTCTCTGGGGCTGGATGGACACTTGACCTCTGGCCCTCTTCACAGGGTCAAATCTGTCTTTGCTTTCTCTTAGCTTCTCAGGATAGGCAAATCCCTCAGGATCATCCCATACCTAATAGGAAATCAGCCTTAAAGGGGGCCTGGTGGGGAGGCTGGAGAGATGGCTCAGCAGTTAAAAGCACTGACTACAGAGGTCCTGAGTTCAATTCCCAGCAGCCACATGGTGGCTTACAACCATCTGTAATGGGATCTGATGCCTTCTTCTGGTGTGCCTGAAGACAGCAACAGTGTACTCATAGAAATAAATCAATCATTAAAAACAAAAAGTGTAAGAGTGGAGTTCTGCTACTTTGAACACTTATATCCTAAGAAAGAAAGGGCCCTGGGGCACGGAATATGTACTTTCGAAGCCCTGCTGCTGGGGGAGCCTGACCAAAGCTTCCCCTGTGACACATGACACACTCTTTTCCTTCTTCTGCCTCCTGGCCTTTCTCCATCCAAGGTTCTGCTTCGGAGAACATGGGGAGGCCAAAGGCATCAGAGTCTCTCCGGGAGACAACCAAAGAGCAGGCTTAGACATCCAGCCCCAGAGTGTATTCTCATGATCTACCCAGGGAAATGCTGGGCAAATGGGAGGCTACAGAGCTTCACTGGCTCAGACATGTTATGGCAAAGGCCTCTAAATGTGCCATGCGAGATGCTGACTGACTCAGTGATCTTTCTAGAAATAACCAGAGAGTATTTCCCTCAAAGAGTCAGCTCAGGATATACACGGATGTGCCTGGACCAGCCAGGAGCTGGCGTTGATCCTAAAGCAAAGAGGTTCCTCTAGGAGGCTGTCTGTGTTGTCAATATGGGATCTTTTTGCTTGGAATGGCGACCAGCTCATAGCTCTGTTCCTTCCCATCTAAGCTTATCCTCGAATCTGTGCTGCTTGGTGCTGAGTTGTCCTTTGCTCTGTCTGCCCCAGTCGAAACGAAGTGTATTTCATTCGGATTTCCACATTCCACTACCCTCCCTGTGGTGGCAGACTCTGCCATGCCCTGGGGACCAAGCCTGCCAGGGTCTCCTTTGCATAGGAACTACTGCACAGTGTATGTCTCCTGTCTTGGCCTTTTGTGGCCCTGGTCCTTAAAAAGAGTGACAGCCAGTGGGCATGCAGGCTAGGGAGAGATAGTGATGAAAATAGGGTCCCCCCAGTAATGGGGGGACATAGCCATGATACCTGCTGTGCTCACAATACTCCCAAAGGAGCCCGTCACCACCTCTCCCCTACTGGACCCCTATTTGGCTGAACAGAGCAAACAACCCATTTTGGCTTGGCATGCCTCCTAAGAAGTACAGACTAGGCCTGGAATAAAAGCAGCATGGAACAGGCCCAGGGACTTCTGGGATACTTTCCTGCTTGCCAACTTTTCCCTCCTGACCTTGGGCCATGTCCCTCCTGGCAGCTCTACTTCACTCTCTGCCAAGTTGCAGCTGGAGAGAGACTATGGAGGCTCTTCTCCGTGCCACGGGGCCCCGCTGAGGGTGGGAGCAGCTGCGTTTTCCAGAGAGGCTTGCAGGGTTACCAAACACTTCGACCCTTCCTAAGTCACCAGCGGCAGGGCCAGGAGTCAGTCTGGCAGTACTTTCTAGATTCCAAAGAGGCCTTTCTGGGAACTTTGCTGAACCCCGAGGGTCTGAAAGCCTGGCATCCGGATCTCTACTTCTAAGCAACCTTTGCCTTAGAAACCCATGGCCAACCATGCGCCTGGAGGCTTGCCTCTGGTCGAGACCTGTCATCTCCCAGGAGATGTTCCACTTTCTAAGCAGGTGAAAAATGATCCTAATTAGAAACATTGCAACGTACTCTTTCTTCAGAGTCCCTCCTGGCAGCTACTCCATGTGGGAACAAGAACACGCTGGCCCTTGTGGGGCCCTCAGCCCTGACAAAGGCTATTTAGCTCCAGTGTACCCTGAACTACCAGGGTAGGAGGTCTGATTGCCCCTAGGTTGAGTCACAGCACTAAGCGCAACCCTCCCGATGGTGGCAGCGGAAGCCATGGTGCTAAGTTTGCCTTGGTGTCCAGAGGGTCCCCAGACCACCCCTCCTGCCTTCCTGTCTCCTCTTTCATGCTCCATGGACCTGGCTCCCTTCAGTGTTCTCAGAACCACAGACACAGGGCCAGTGGAAAGCATGACAGCTTTCCCCGTTTGGTATTACGCACCCCACCATGCCTCAGGAAGAGATGGAGAAAAGAGAAACAAGGCCTGGAAGCCAGTCCCACTCCCTCCCACAAGGTGCACAGTGTGGCCTGTTTGTCCCCAGTGACGGTGACAGCAGCAGCCGCCAGCCACAGCTCTCACAGTGAGGTGTCTTCCTCCTTCCTGCAGGCCCCACTGGGTAGGTTAACTGCTTTTCTCTCTGCTCCCGGCTGCACATCTGGATAAAGGCGTGCCTCTACTTTGGTGTGTGTGTGTGTGTGTGTGTGTGTGTGTTTAACTTTCCTTTCCACTGCCATAGTAACCACTGCATGTTTGGCAAAGGGACGGAGGAGGGAAAAAAGCAAAGCCCTGGGAGGAAAGAGCTCTGAGCACAGAGCTGGCAGCCGGCCAGGGTAGTCACGCTGCTGAGCTGAAATGAGGCCTCTGGCCGGCGGCCAAGTGACAGAGAACAAAGCTGTCAGTTCCTAATGTTGGCGGCAAAGCTTGCTTGGCACCCTTATATGGTTTCCCATAACTCCCTGCCTTGGCCACCGTCCATTCCCTTCAGGGCAGCAAACGGGGATTAGCACTGCTTCAAGTTGTTTTTCTCCCCTTCGTTCCAACTGCTCCGGTGACATCACCCTCTGCATTCAAGTGCCAGCAGGGTGGCTTCTCTCCGTCCCACCCCCTCCACCCCGTCCTCCATGGCTCTCCCTCCCTGCCCCTCTTCCTCCCTCTCCCTCTCCCTCTCCCTCTCCCTCTCCCTCTCTCTCTCTCTCTTACACACACACACACACACACACACACTCACACACTCACACACTCACACACTCACACACACACACACACACTTCCTGCAGCCTCCCTCTTCCCTCCCTCCCCTTTTTCCTTTAAATGCAGTGTTTTAGGTCATTCCTCTTGTCCGGGTCTTTTTTTTTTCCCCCTACTAAATTAAAAACACCCAGGCACTTGTGCATTTAGCTGAATCAAGCCAGACGCTGTATTTTATTTTTATAACTGAATTCCTGTGAGATAAAAATCTCATTTTCCTTAGTAGGCTGTAATCAGCCCTTGCAGAGATGTGCGTTCCAACTGCCCCATCTCAAGCTTCCTTAAGCAGCTCCACCGAGAGATGAACTTGGCTCTCTTTCAGGTTTAAAGGGGCCCCAAGGCCGGTCAAAGGCTGTTCATTACACATGTGCACACGCAGACTCACGCATGCTTCCCCTGTTGGGAAAATGTTACCAAGACCACTGGACACACAGTCAGTACACACTGACCACTGGACACACAGTCAGTACACGCCGTGCCCCTCCCCTTTCCAGAAGGAAAATAGGTGAGTGAGTAAAGCAGCTTCCGAAAAGACTGGTTTCAACTAGCAAGTGCCAGGCGGGGTTATGCAACTCACGGCTAGGTTCGTGAAAGAAATGGAGGTTTGCCGACTGCACAAATGGTCCCCCCCTCCCCACCCCGCTCTGATTCATGAACTAGTTTTCTGATTCATGAATCACTCGGGAGCCAGCAGGAGAAAAAAATGAGTCCTATTGATCTCATTTCAGTTGAAATGGGCTCAGCAGGCCCATTGCTAGCCGAGGACGGCTGGCCGGGGCCAGACATTCACTCTAAGCCTCCTCTTCAAGTCGCCCCCTTGGTCTTCAAGCAGGTGCCTCCTATAGCGCTATTAAAGGGACATAGTCATCAGTGGAAAGCCACTGTCCTTGTTCCCTTGTTGGGAAATCTGTCAATTTCTATTGTTGGTCTTAATTTATTTCCTTTGAGATGGGAGAGGGGCACTTGGTCTGTAGCCCAGGCTAGCCTTATCGATTTGGCACCTCTTTCAAGCATCATCTCATTTTAATGTCTTTTCTGAATTCCGGTGACGTTTATTGTTACTCTTGTGCTGGGGATGGCACCAGGCTTTGCGTACTCTCGGAAGCATTCCATCCCGGAGCTATGTCCTCGGCAGACTCCTTACTTTTTATTTGGAGAGAGAGTCTCACTGGGCTGTCTAGACAGGCTTTCACCTCATTCTGTTTCCCAGGCTGGCTTTGAAAACGTGCAATTCTGCCTCCACATAGCCGGGATAACAAGCCTGGAGGTTTCTGAAGTAGAAAGTCCTGTTCTGAACCAACAAACAAATGGCTTCCCACCCCCTCCTGCAGCCTCTTCAGCTGAGAAGGATTCTAGATGATGTTCTGTCTTATGTAAGGGCAGGTTGGCCATGGCTGGCTGGTCGACTCTATGAATGGGGGTGAGAGGGTGGGGCTCAGCAGGGGAGAGAGACTGAGGCTGGATAAAGCCCTTCTTTCCAAAAGGAAATGAAGGCCTTGTCTTTGGTAGTCCAAGGAACAGGAACTGAGCCTGAGGCCAGAGGCAGATAGAAAGAAGCCTTCTCCACTCCTTTCCTCCACCTCTGAGCTGCCACGTGGTGTGTTCCTTGTGAAATACCTCCAGCTGGTAGTACCCTGACCAGCACCTTCTTTGGCTAGTTGGTAGTACCGTGACCAGCACCTTCTTTGGCTAGTTGGTAGTACCCTGACCAGCACCTTTGTTGACTAGTTGTCTCCCTGCCCGCCCCTACTCCAGCCTTTGAGAAATTAAGACAGCTGGCTGGTCTAGGCATGCTGGTACTTGCCTGTGATACTAATTCTTATGAGACTGAGACAGGAGGATTGCTGTGGTTTTGATAGCAATGGACTATGTAGTGAGTTTGAATCCAGCCTGAGATACATGAGGAGCCCTTGATCCAAAAATAAAGAAATAGCTATTACACACATATGTTAGGTGAAATACCTAATACACACACTAATACACACACACACACACACACACACACACACCTCTACACTTCTTCATCTGCACTGACATACTCAGAGGCACACACACACACACATCTGTACCCCCCCACACACGGAGGCACATACATATCTGTACCTGCACACACACACACACTCACACACACACACACACACACACACACAAAGATATTAGATAGATAGATAGATAGATAGATAGATAGATAGATAGATAGATAGAGATAGATAGGTAAGACACTTGGCCAGACACAGGCTTTTTAGAAACTGCACAAAAGCTGACATCTGAAAGAGAAAAGGATCGTGGCCCCCAGTTTGAAATTTTGGATCCAAGTGTGGAAAAATGAACTTCCAGCCCTGGACTGGAGATGCACCTTGGCCCTGAGATGCATCTCACAAGAGTCAAAGATTGGAGAAGGTCACCTTCTTCCTTTTTATTACACATTGCCCAGAGGAGGCCTGGGAGACAGGGAAGGAAAGCAGGCGAGTATGAATTTCAATCAGCAGTCAGTCCAAGGAGCCTCTTGCCCTCCCAAGGGCCCCATGAAAGTGCCTTTCATGCTGACTCCTTGGGCTGAATGTGATCAGCCAGACTCAGAGGCTGCAGGTCCCCAGATCTCCAGTTAAAACTGTACCCACAGACTTGCTGACTGGCCTTAGAGCACATTGGGCTTGGTAGCTGGTTCACGTTTTGTATTATTGTCTTGATTTCCCCCTCCAGGACATCCCCCAACTCCTGTGATCAACCTGAGTCCCTAGAACAGCTTTATGTAACACCCACTCGGTCAGCCCCAGCGTCTCAGAGCCTTGATTCCAGCATCTTCCATAAATCTGGCAGCACATCAAAACCTCTGTTTCATAACACACTCAAAATAGGATTTTCTACTAACATGCCAAGCCCAGGGCTTCTTGTGGGGGGGCAGTTTTATGAATCATTAATAGTTAAACAGAGATGAACCCCGCCCCCAGGATGCCCAACCTGCCTGTCGCTGGAGGGTCAGGATAAAGAGGAAGGTCGGAAGATTGTGGTCTATGATCTGCAGGTTAGTGAAAGAGGGACCTTCTCCAAGAATTCGCCAAATAATCTCAAACACATTGAGCATCTTACTCATGCTTTAGAAACAGAAAAAGAAAAAAATTACCTTCCTCCTGCCTGCCTCCTCCCCATTCACGGGGAGTGCGGTTTCCTTTTATTTATTGCCAGACACTGACAGTTGCAGACTTAACCCCCGACTCTCCTTTGAGGAGAGCAGCTTCCTGTAAGAAACACCTAGCTCTGAGCCCCACAGACCAACTGCATGTTTGAACTGCACTCGGGTGTAGCGGATGATGGAGAAAGAGCAGAGACAGCAGAGGCTGCAGCTACCCTTACCAGCCCTGTACCCGCCTCATCCGGCCCTGGTTTAAATTATGATGGGGAAGGGTGTGTCCTTCCAAAGACCATTTGTAGCCTATTTAGGAGCCCTTCTAGAAGTTTCTTCCTCCTAGATTCCATTGTATCACACTGTCTCTGCTGGTGCAGCTGTGTCTCCCTTCCCAGTCCTGACAGACCCACACGGTTGAGGACCTTCTACAGATGACCCCCCACGACAGTGGAAGACTCTGTCACTCACAATGAAGTGGGGAGTCACACAGAGCTTTGGTGCATTTGACTGAGGCAGGTGGAGGTGGGGTTTCAGGCTAGCAAGGCTGACCTTGGGAAGGGCCATGGAAACTGTGTCTTGGAGACACCTTAAGAAGACTGAGCTCTGTGGCTCACTCTGCAGCCATACCTCTACAGTCCTCCTTCTCCTTCTTGAGCCTCTGTCTAAGCCACAGGGGCAGGGATACCCAAGGGCATGGAGCCTTTCTTTCCTTGACAGAGATGGGAATGTTGACTGTTCTGCCCTTGCCTGTCCAGCCTTCAGTGACCCTGTGTGACTTCTCCTATGCAATTGTCTTTCAGCCTGGATCATTCAGAATGAGTGTTTCACGAACCTCTTCCTTCTCGTTGTGACATATTAATCCCCAAGCCACTGACCCTGGGCTTTGCAGGATAATAACCATTTGGTTACTTCTCCCCATGCTAACTGTTATTTCTCCAATCTCCAAGCTATCTGCAACACCTTTCACGTAGCTACATGCCATTTTAATTGACCGGCTGTTTACCCTACCAGCTGGGATATGGTTCAAATGATAAACAAAAGCCACTTCAATCATCCCATCCTTCTGTCCAGGCAGGCCTGAGAAGGAAACCCCAGGTCTCCTGCCTCACATGACAGCCTCATGGAGCTTCTCTGAGGAACCAGCAGTGAGAGGGGCTCCTTGCCCCACCCCCAAGCTGGGACTGAATAGCTTTCAGATCCATTTAGTAGCTGGACACCTGGTTGCTATGGAGACAGTTGTCATAAAAACACACCGATCTGTAGAGAGATATAAAGCTGATCCCAGAGGTACACGATCAGACACATTATCTCAGAGAAATGGCTGCTGCTTATCACAATGCTCTGTTGACACAGAGCCTTCGCCTTTCAAAGCCAACCTGGGTGACCTTCTCAGAACCAGGCCAGCACTATACCTCTGTCGTTATTCTTCATAAGGGACAAATCAAGGGCTGCGTTCAAATGCCAGATGGCCCCTGCCTTCCTATCCTGGGCTGAGTCAGCCGAGGAGAGGTGGTTCTTCCTGGCACAATTTGCTCTTTCCCGCCTGCCATTGATCCAGTGGCTCAGCAGAGAGAGAGAGGAACAAATATACCCGCCCTGACCATGCTGCAGGTCAGGGGCTCCCATGAGTGACAGATGCCAGCGGGCATACCTTGATGCTCTGCCTGGTGTGCAGGGTCAGGAGCTGCAGGGAACACTGGATGAAGGAGCTTCGCTCACAATTTGAGGACAAGTATGGGGACATTGCTTAACCCTTCGATCTCTCCTTGTTCCACATCCTCATCTCCCCCTGGGTCGGCCTCCCCTACAGTGAGCTGTGCCCCTTCTCCTTGGCCCTGGGCTTGCCCAGGGACCACACAGCCCTGGCAGGACAAGGGGCAGGAGCCAACTCTTGTTGCAAGGTCAAAAGACACTGGCTGTCCTCTCAAAGTTGGTCTGGATTGGGGGTTAAACAATAATGACTTGGTGTTTAGATTGCTGGCTGCGCTATTATTGGCTGACTGGTAAAACGGTTTAAAAACAAAACAACAACAAAACCACCAGCTATAGGAGTGGTCACATGACCAGCACAGCTAAGATCGGCTTCCTGGCCGACTTCCAGCAAAAGCAACTCCAGACAAAACATAAAGCTCAGCAACACCTGAGACCTCTGTTTGTTCTCCTTCTTTCTCTCTCTCTCTTTCTCTCTCTGTCGCTCTCTCTCTCATGCCTGAATTTCTGAAAAGTGTGATATGATCTAGGCACTGACTTGATACTTGGTCATCAATAATCCCTTGGATTTCCCAACACATCTGCCTTCTTCCTCCTGCCCCTCCATCTCCTTCTCCTCTTCCTCCTCTTCCTCCACCTTCTCCTCCTAAATTGCAGGATACGGATTTGCTACAGGATGTGAATCTGCCAATCAGTGCAGAGCCAGACTAGCATGAAGAGGTGACAAGGGCTCACACACTTAATAAGCGCAGGGCTGCTGAGACCCAGCGACAGCACCAGACACTGTTCCCTGCCCTTCCTGCACTGGCTGGTTGTGAAGAGTTTTGTTCCTAAGGCTGCATCTTCTTTGCCATTTCCCACAAATACCTGGGACACGGCTGTCTTTCTCTCTCATTTGCGTATTTTAAGTACCTGGGAAGACATTCCTAGCCCCTTGCCCCTTGTCTTTCTTCCTCTTGGTATGGGATCTTTTCTTTTGAAGTATTTTCTGAGAGCTCAGATAAGGTAAAGCCCTTGGGCTTTCAGCTCCTTTCCTGTCCCCCACTGGCGTACTTTCCCTTGGTTCAAGCTCATGCCCTCCTCCCTTGCGCAAAGTATGTTTATAAAAACACATGCTCCTCCCTAGTTCCTCTGGCTGACATGACATCATCCTGTCTTTTTTCCCTCCGCCCTCATGTTTTTCCTGAAAATGTTCCCTTCTTGCTGGTATGTGTTCTCACCCCCACCCCCACGCCACCCACCCAGTTCAAGTTCAAGAAAGAGTTGCTCTTTTAATCCCTGCTTCCCCCCCCCAACCCCCCCACCCCCTGCTCTGCTGAAAGCACACAGAGCCCTCTTTCCTTGCTATTTCTTGTCCTGTTTTCCCAGACCCTGGAGTCTTGCCCTGCAATTACAGCCTCTTTCATGTTATCTTCCTCCCAAGGCAACAGCTCCCATCCTGGCGGAGAAGACAAAGGCAGGGAGGCCTTGACTCTGCTTTCATGCCTTTTGTTGCAGAATGCAGGATTTCCTTATAGTTTGTTTGGGCTTTCCACCAAGCTTCTTTACCAGTCTCTGGTGCCAGATTCACAACCCTCAAGAATAAAGACCAAGTTCCTATGTGGCTGAAAACATACCATCAGGTCCAGGCCAGGTTGGTGCTGTGGGCCAATACTGGGTCCCATTAGACTGCTGTGCATTCTGTCCATAGTGTGCCAAGACAGAGGCTGGGAAACCAGGCCCAAATCAAAGGTCTCGCTGGGCCCCTTCCTTCCAGAAGGACTGTCTGGAGACCAGAGCAGGGTAGTGTCTCAAAGAGGAATGAATTGTGATGCTGTGTAAAGTCTCCACCTTGTCTGTGTTTTAATAGCTATGTTTGATCATTTATTTCTTTGCATCAGATTCTTTGGCCTTAATGAAAAACTGTGGTGTGATTTCTTTTTAAGTTCTTTCAAAGAGAGGTAGATCTCATGTTCCATGTTCTTCTTTTTGTACCAAAGCCCCATCTTTAACTTAGTGTCTACGTGTGTGTCTGTGTGTCTGTCAGCGTGTGTGTGTTTGTGACTGTCTACATCTCTCTGTGTGGTGTGTGTCTGTGTGTGTATATGTGTGTCTGTGTTTTATCTCTGTGTGTCTGTGACTGTGTGTGTCTTTGCCTCTGTGTGTATCTATGACTATGTCTGTGTGTGTCTCTGTGTGTGTCTTTCTGTTTGTCCCTCTCTGTGTGTCGATCTGTGTGTGGGTCTGTGTGTGTGTTTGCCTCTGTGTATGACTGTGACTGTATGTGGCTGTATGTTTGTCTGCGTATGTGTGTCTGTAATTGCGTGTGTCTGTCTATGTCTCTCTGTGTGTGGCTTTCTGTTTGTTCTTGTGTAGTAGGAGTCTATCTTCATGACAGAATCTTAAACAGGGTCCAAGGCATAAATCTACTTGCAAGACAACTCTTTCCTCTCAGGCCGCAGTCCTTGCTCCATTGTCCTGGAGGCCTGTGGATGCTGTTGCTGCAGAAATGCTGAGGAGGAGAGACACAGAGACCTCACACACAGGGGAAGTGTGTGAGCATAGGCAGGGTTGTCACACTGTTCTGGTCATGGAGCCCAGGGACAGGCTTTAATAAAATGAGAAATGTCCTCTCTTCAGCCATGCCAGACATAAATCCTTTTCCTTCAGCACTCGTGACCTCCTGGTTTCCCTTTGATGTGATGCAGGCTGGCGATCTCCCACTGACATTGTTGCTGTGGTCCTCCAAGCCAAGGCTGGCTGCAGCTAGAATGATAGGGTCTGATGACTAGACGTGCAAAGGATTCTGGGTAAAAGGCACTTCTGAGAAGCCAGAATGTGAGTTCAGACTCACTTTTCACCTTGATCTCCCATGTAAGTGAGATTCCTTTCCTGTCCTGGGCCAACAGACCCCATCACATTAGCTCTTGTGCTCACTTACTAGCTTCTGTATGTGAAGATCATGCTAGAGTTTAGGAATTGCACTCAGTGGTAGAATGTTTGCCTAGCAAACACAAGGCCACGAATTTGGTCCCCATCACCAGGAAAAAAAAATGTCTTCAGACACTGCCCTTTAAGTCACTGTCTCCTAAAAACACTCAGTCCTTTGCCTGAAATGACCTGTCAGCCCTGTCACTGATTAGCCTCAAGCATCTATATCCAGCTCTGGGTCCAAAGTCACTATCTAATGGAGACCTTCCCTGGCATGTGGATGAGATGGGTTTCACATCATTCTGTCAGGACTATGGTGTCTGTCTGCTCAGCATCATCTCCTCTGATGTACCACACTGTTAGAGACCCTGCTGGATGTCAGCGAAGATCATAATCAACATAGATGCTGTCCGGCCTACAATGGGTTATTTTGTATTCTGGCATCTCTGCCAAGACAGAAAGATCCCTGAGCACACGGAATTTCCTTGTTTATTTTTACACTCCTTACAGTGAATGTTTGTCTGTCACCTCAGGTGCCCGTTCTGAGGCTGGAGTTGCCCCACCAGTCAGCAGAGGACAGGGGTCATGTCACCTGTCCAGTACTTTCTGACAGGCATTCCTTTTTACCCTCCACTTGCTTTCTGTTTGTTTGGCTTTCAAAACAGAGTTTTGGTGTATAGCCTTCGTGATTGCTACGTAGCCTAGGATACCGTTGAGCTCATGGCAATCTCCCTACCTCAGCCTCTGGAATCCTAGATAACAAGTGAGCCCTGCCACCCCTGGCTTCACTGTCCCCACTCACCCACTTCTTGCTCATGCAGAGCCCCATGAAGTCTGGCTTTCTCTCTTTCATCAGAACTGGTCAGATGACCATGGCCTTCACCGACCTCCTAAACATCACTGACCCAGTTGTGAGTTTGTTGTTGTTGGTTAGCTTTGGCTCGGTTTGATTTGGCTCAGCTTGGTTTTTCCAGACAGGGTTTCTCTGTGTAGCCCTGGCTGTCGCAGAGCTTGCTCTACAGACCAGGCTGACCTCGAGACCAGGCTGGCCTCGAACTCAGTGATCCACCAGCCTCTGTATCCAGAGTGCTGGGATTAAAGGCACATACCACCACTGCCTGGCTCCAGCTTTTATTCTTGACATCCTTACCCCTTGTCTGCTCATCACATTGGTTGGGTTTCCTACCACACTATGAACTCCTCTGGGGTACAGAGTCACCTGATATCCCGTTTTAGGAGGCATGGTCTGTCACTCATCCCTCCTCAGTGATCCTGCAAGCGAAGTGACATGAGAGCAGATGACAGACAAGGGTCTAGTGTCCTGGGGTACTGTTCTTTGTGTCCTGTGGTGCCGTGGCCTACTGGATCAAGAACGGACTGACTCAGCTGAATTTATCAATGGCTTCTTTGCTATTGCTTCTGAAGTTGGCCGATAGATGAAGCTTTGAGAAGAAAAACATAAGCCTCCGTGTGAATGTGATTTCAAAGAAACCCTGGTGCTGCCTCTCATTTAGCAACCTGGCAGCCACTCCTTCCTTCCTTCAGACTAGACTGGAGGCAAGAAACCAAGACCCCAAGACAGAATAGTCCTTCTAAAGTCTTCAGTGTTCATATTCTTTACAGGGCCCCTTGTCTTTGTGTGTTCCTGTTTGTGTGTATGTGTGTGTGTATGCACACACTGGTGGACAGTTGCACATGCCCCATGCCCATGTGCACACACAGAAGACAAGAGGAGGATATTAGATTTACTGCTCTTCACTCTCCACCCTGTTTCCTTGATACAGTCTCTTACTGAACTTAGAGCCAGGCTGACTGCTAGCAAACCCCTGATCCTCCTGTCTTTGCCCCCCCCCCCAGATCTGGGGTTACAAGCATGCCCCACAAAGCCTGACTTTTTACATCAGTGATAGAGATTCAAACTTAGGGTCTCAGATGTGTAAAGTGATGAATTACACACAGGGCCATCTCCCCAGCACTCCAGTCTCTATTTTAGGGGCCCATGCTCAGCCAGATGCACATCTGTCCCTCTGCATGCTTGCTGTGGCACTCCGTCACTGTGGGGCTGTTGTTGTCTGCTTACTCCCTATTCCTTGGCAGAAGACTTCCAGTCCTCAGTTTATGCTTTCTCTTACGGTCTTCCAGCCATTTGCACACATGTAAGTGTGTATGCATGTGATACTGGGGATTGAATTCAGTGTGTCATGGGTACTAGTCAAATGCTATACCATTGAGCTGTCTCCATCCTTCACCCCACACAGTTTGACAGGTTGCAAGTTACAGATTTCTTCCAAAATCTGAGCTTTCGTGTCATTCAATTGTGCTATGCTGTGTGGCCATGCTAAATATGAGTTCAATATATTTGTATCCCTTATTTTTCTCATTGCGGGGGCAAAAGATCCAACAGAAGCAACTCAGAAGGGTGTGTGGAGCTCAGAGCCTCTGAGGTCTCACCCATCATGGCTGAGGTGTTCGGTGCCTAGTGTTGGGGCTTGTGGTGCAGCTTCTCACATCCAGGCAGATTAGAAAGCAAAGAACACAAGCGTTGGAAGCAGAGCGTGACTCTCATCCTCAAGGCCTTTCCTTAATGCCATGCCCCAAAGACTTCACAGCCTCCCAGGCAGTACCACCACCTGTAGATCGGGTGTTCAAATGAGCCCAGGGAACATGTTGCACATTCAGACCATGGGAGCCCAGGCGTGCACACAGCATCTAGTGTTCCTCTGGCACAGCCCAGCACTGGTCTTCCTGCTCTGCATATTGATGAGCATTTGGACCTGAGGCACATGGCCCCACAGAGACACTTCCTAAATGGGACACTGTGGCCACCTCCCTCCCTCCATGGCTCAGTCTGCCCTTTCCTGATAGTCTAAGAGAAACGTCTGATATATTCTCCCTAGTTTTCAAAGACTCCCCATGCATTTTTAATACAGCCGTGATTTCCATTATATTTTATCCTTGATTCGTCATTTTTAAGTGCAGCATTGTGGATCTTGAGAGCCATAAGAAACAGGAGTTGGGGGTGGGGACGGCAAGGAAGATTGCTGTCGACGAGCGGCATAGCTGTAAATCTTGAAGTCAAATTATCTTGGTGAACTAAATGGTACCTGAATTTTATTCAAGTGAAAATCTGGCCAATTGACTGTGATTTAGAAGGATCACTGTTCCCCATACTTCAAATGCACTGAAATGGGCCCCCACCACCCCTTTTGCAATAGCCCAGGGAAATGTATGCAAATCAGAATTGTATTGTTTAGTCTGAAGCTATGAAGGCTGACAGAAAAATTGGACTGCAAGCATATCCAATGTTGTATTGAAGATTATGAACTGCTATTTGCTATTCAATAAGACACAGAATTAAGATGGACTTACAGCATTTACGGCGGATCAAATAACAGGAGCGTACAAATCCTTCAAGTAGCTAATGCACAGTAGATTGATTTTGAAGTGTGTGTGCATCACACATGTGCATGCATGGGAAGGTCAGAGGTCAGCCTCTGGTGTTGCTGCTCAGGAATCGTCTATTCTGGGATGGGCTCTCTCACTGGTGTGTGTGTAGACCTGGCTGGCTGGCTAGCTAGCAAATCTCCAAAGCTCTGCCTGTCTCCACCTGTCTAGAGCTGAGATGGCGAACACAGGTCACTTCACCTACATTTTACCTCCTAACTGTAGGAATGGCCCATCCTGGTTACTTCCAAGCCTATGACTATCACAGGCCTTGATTTGGTCTCTGGTAAGCTAGACCGTGGCATGTGGCATATAGTAAGCCCTGAGCAACACAATGAGACACTGTTCCATGGCCCTTTCCATGCTAGAAACTCTTATGAGCTCCACTAAGTCCCAGAACCCTTTTCCAGGCTCCACAGACCTCTGAGACATGGGAACTGTATGCAGTCAGTCCTCTGGATTCGATGCTACATTACAACCATTCTCAACTCTGGCTGCAGTAGCATCATACAGAGAGACTTTCATAGGGCCTGTGCTTTGGATCTACCCCATTCCATTCAGATCAAGTTCTCTGAGGAGCAGGCCTGCAATGGTAGCTTTACAAAACTCACTACATGGTATGGAGAGCTGGCTTGGTGGTTAAGAACTCATGCGGCTCTTTCAGAGGACCAAGGTTTGTTTCCCAGCATCCAAACTAGGGAGGCTCACAACTGCCTGGAACTCCAGCTTCAGGGATATCCAGTACCCTCTTCTGACCTTTGTGGGTACTGTGCTCATGTGCATATGCCCAAACACAGACAGACTCATAAATATAATTAAATAACATAAATATAATTAAATATAAACATAATTAAAATAAAAAATAAATCCTTTAAAAATTCAGGGGTGTGTGTGTGTGTGTGTGTGTGTGTGTGTGTGTATGTGTACACATGCTCTGACACACATGTATTGGGGTCATATGCATATAGTGAATGTGTCTGAAGATGCATGTGGTGGCCAGAGGTCAACTTTGGGTGATATGCTATAGGAGCTGTCCACCTTGTTTTTTAAGACAAGGTCTCTCACTGAGATCTGGGACTAATGGAGTAGACAGGGTGGGTTGGCCAGCAAGTCCCAGTCGCCACCTCCTCAGCACTTGGAACTGCAAAGCACACGCCCATGCCTGGCCTTTGAAATGAATGCTGGAGTTCAAACTCAGGTCTTGCAAGGCGAGAGCTCTACCCAGTGCGTCTTCTCAAGCCCTCCCAGATGATTTTAGCCTATCAGCCTAGGTTGAGAACCACCAGGTCAACTGTCATAATTTCAAGGAGAGAGAGAAGAGGGGGCAGGAAAAGGAGGGGACTAAGGAAAGCCCAATGTTGGAACAAGGTTTTGAGACACTGAGCAGTCCTCCTCTGCACAGGCTCAGTGCACACTTTCCCGAGGGGTAATTACCAGCCACTGAAAGACCGTCTCCCTTATGGATAGACAGATAACTCAGTGGTTAAGAGTACTTCCTGCTCTTACAAAGGACTCAGGCTCAGTTACTGGGACCCAGGTCAGGTGATTCACCACTTCCCTTCATCTCCTTTTCAGGAGATCCGATGCCTCTGGTCCCCCACAGACACCATGTTTATGTGCACATATCCATACACGTAATTAAAAATAATGACAATTTAAAAAAAAAAAAAAAAGAACGCCTTTCTTGTCTGTCGTATTTAAGTAAGTCAGGACTGCTTTGAGCTTTCTGATAATGGTAGGTTGATCAGGCAAATGTCCAGTTGGGAACTGTAAAGAGTTGCAGGTCTAGTGTAGTGTGGCCTGGGAACATCCTGGCTGTGGAGGGGAATCCCAATCAGATGGCCCCGTAATTGTTCCTCCTGTCTCTTTAAATCTTGCCACAGAGCTCCATGAAGCCCCAAGTCTGTTACCATCCTCTAGGCCTGACCCCTTATGGGGCTTCTTTCAGACAAAAATATTTCACAAAAAAAATACATATAAGTCCCACTTCATTTTTTTCCCACTGTTGTAACAAAATACCAGAGGCTGGATACTTTATGACATAAAGAAGTTTATCTAGCTCACAGTTTTGTAAATTAAAGTCCAAAGTCAGGTGCCCCTGACTATGGGGCATCATGGCAGGCATGCATTTCAAAGGGAATGATCAAATGTCAGACAGACAGACAGGGCTGATCTTGTTCTTCTTTTGTCAAAGACTAACTAGGATGCTTTAAGACCTATATCAATCCCTTCTGAAGATAACCATCCTAGTTTCATGGTCACATCCCAGGAAGTTCTACCCTTTAAAGGCTGTACCATCTGTAACTTTAATTTTTTTTCTAAAGGCTATTTTTAATGATGGTTCTTAAATGTGTTAGCCTCTCTTCTATCCTGCCACCCACCAGAGGTAGTGGAAAAGAAAGGATACAGAAGTGGACCTGATTAGAAATGGTTCTTTGGAGCAAATCCCATCTGCGCTGTCAGGAAATCAGCAGTTCAGTTCACAGATCAGCAGTAGCAGCTTGATCCACTCACAAACACTTCTTGGATACACCAGCAGTCCAGTTCGGTAGAGTCAGAGTAGCAAACACGAATTAGCAGCAGTGGCACGACTTAGCAGGAACAGCCAGGCCTCAGCCTTGCCTTGAGTCAGCAGGAGGAACCAGGGCCAAGAGGAACACCAGAAGTTCTTGGCTGTGCCCCTCTCAGTGAAGCAAAGATCAGCAAAGGCTTGAGATCAACAGGTGTTTAGTTATGTAAGCAAGCCAAGCTCAAACTCCATCCATCACTGTCCATCGAATCCTTACATCACTTATCCACCACAGGTCTTGCCTTAGCACGTGAGTCTGTTAACCAGCACAAGTCCATGGAAGCAGCAAGAAACTGCAGCACACCACCAAGAGTTTTTTAGTGCAATTCTCCCTATGAAGTTCCAACAAATGGAACTCAACTATGCAGTGTAAGGCAGATCAATACATGTGTGTTGCTAGCAAACAATCCTTCATCATGTGTCCTTTTATGTGCTTGCTTTAGCAGAACATCCTTTCTCCTGTGTCTGCTTCAGCTAAACGTTCCTTCACGAGTCTGCCTTAGCCTTTCACCTGTGCCCACTTTGGCAAAACGTTTGTGTTTGCCCCAGCAAAACACCATCCAACCAACTTTCCAAAGAACCCTTAAGTTTCCACTTCAACCACCTTTCAGTGTGACTACACTGGGGGCTCTCAGGCTCCAACACTGGGATACCATGGCTCTGGATCTTTTGGAAGCTCAGAGCTTGGGGGTTTATGTTTTGTGGAGCTAGAAGAGCCCAGTCTTCCACTGCCCAGGGATAGACATCAGGCTTTCCTAAGGATAGACACTTGGCCCTCAATTAGTGTGCTTCAGCCTCTGAAGGCATTTAAGTCCCTGAGATCTGGGTACCATGATCTTCCTGGCTTACAAAAAAAAAAGGGTGTGAGACATTAGGCAGAGCCCATAGAATGTGATAAAGGGCTGGACCGAGGAGATAAAGTGGGAGGAGGATCATGGCCCACAGATTCTGCCTCAAACTAGATGGGTTCTCCATTACTGAAATGGGGGATTCTGAAGAAGTTTCCAGTTACCTCCCTTTTTGGCCTCAGTCTTTCATGTTTATTCTTTTCATTTAAATTTCTTTCAAATGATGCCTTATATAAGAATTTATTAATCATTCATTAGTAATTAACCAACATCCTAATTATGTATTAAGCCAGACCTGGCAAAAGGAATAAAATGTTCACATTGATGGCTAAAAACAGACTGTGCTTACCTCATTCTTTCCCCAGGCATTCAACATGACCATGGTTCATTAGAGTCAGTCTTTAAGTCAGTCATGGAAATTGAAAGTGAAAAAAAAAAAATCTATGAAGCTGAGTTTGTGCTTTCTGCCAAAATGTACTGACCTGTTGGGGTCTGGCTTCAGGAACCTGCTCCAGAGACTGGCCTGGGTTAAGCGGGTCTCCAGCTAGCACCACCTCCTCATCCTTTGTGGATCACGGCTGTCACTCAAGCCCGTGTGTACTCAGTGCTGTTTCTACCGGACACTGTGCTATGTGCATTAGCAATAGGTAAATGAGGCAGAGCTGATGGTTTCAGAGATTTCAATCCATAGACCTGTCTCATTGACCTGGACAGTAGTCAGAGGAGTGGAAGCCTGGTGCTCCAAAGCAGAGCCTCCCAGGTAGCCACACAAGCCCTGGGGCACATGACTCAGGGGGTTAGAAATGCATTCACACCAGCCTCTTGCTTAGTCTATGGCTTGAATCACCTACAGCGGCTGTTAACCAGCAACGCTATCCCTGGAACCTCACTGGCATCCTGCCCAGCATGCAGTGGGCTACACAGAAACAGCTGGAGGCCTTTGCAGACCCTGACCACATCTGTCACATTTAGTCATTGCTGCCTGTGCCCTGGACTAGTCACCGCCTGACCCTACCTGCCCTTGGGGGCTGGAGGTGAGGCAGCATGGAGTCAATGACACAGACTCTGGGAGCAGGTGAGAAATGCCACAGCAAGCTAATCTGAACACCACTGCAAGCTCCTTTAATACCTTCCACCCATGCCCCATTGGTCCCAAGAAATCATCTCTTCTAAACAGCAGTTCCCCATTGGCTGGCATTGTTTGCACCAGCAATCCTTGATCTCTCAGGCAGTCCTCAATTAGGTCCTCCTGCAGGAGATGCTTTTTGCTGCTGAGTAGCTGAGTAGCCCCTGGCATTTACATAGAGGTGCTCCCTCCGTTCCTGCTACAAGCCACCAGTCAGGCTGCTACCATTTAGCCTTCCTGCTACTGTTGTCCCCACTTCTTCCCCCAGGGCTCCTCTTCCACCTCAAGCTACCTCCATCTCCCGTACAGGAAGAGCCATTGTCTCATGACTGAGGGGCAATGCACTCTGTACTTCCCATAAGACCTGGGGCTGAGCTTCACACACACCTTGACCTCTGACCTGACCTCTTACCTCCACTCCTCTACTTCCTAGCACTACTGACTTCCTAAGTGCTCCCTGGAACTGCTTTGGCCTTCCTTATAGCCTCAGGTCTTGTGTGTAAGCTCTCCTTGCCTTTCCCTGAAATTCTCACTGTCACCTCCTCAGAAGGGAGGTAGAAAGCGCTTCTCCACTGTGTCAGCGCTTCTCCACTGTGTCAGCATAGTTAGCGTTGTTCCAGCCAGGCCGCTATAACAAAATACTATAGAGTAGGCAGCTTACATACAACGTATTTGTTCTCATAGTTCTTAAGTTCATAAGCCCAGGAGGTTCAGAGTTTGGCAAAGGCCTTCTTCCAAGTGCAAAGACAGCTTCTCGTTGCAACGTCACATAGAACAAGGAGCGCTCTGAGATCTCTGTGGGTGGTTTTCCATACAGGTATGGATCATTTGGTAAGGGCTTCCACACTCATGACTTAATCACTTCCAAAGGGCTCCACACTCATGACTTATTCACTTCCAAAGGCTTGCCTTATAATTCCAACACCTGGAGGCTAGAGGCTCAATGTGAGGAAGAGGAATGGCTGAGCGCAGGTTCAAGCCACCGAAATTCATCGGTCCTTTCACTTTTGTCCTCCACAAGGTCATGACCTTCTCCTTGCTGAACAACACAAGGGCAATAAATAAATAAGTGAAGAAATAAGTGAAGTATCGATCACAGTGCTGTTGTTAAGGAGGGAGATGTGGCTCAGTTGGTGGAGTGCATGCTTGAGGGTTAGACCCTTAGCATCATGTATGCATGACGTTATTTGCATGCCAATTTTAAGTTGCTAGGACCTGGGACTTGGTCAGTGGTCCTCATAATTTCAATCTGTCTATTCTGACCTGGCCTTGAATGCAAATATTTTCAGAATTGTAGAGAACTTGCACAGCAGGAATAAACTGGAGAGAATACTACACCTTTGGTATTGGGGACTTCCAACAGAGCCTCTGCAGAAGAACTAGGCCCCAAGCCAGTGAGCAAACTTTCTTGATGTTGTGAGGGACTAAAGCACTCTGCCCCGGGAAGTTGAGGGTGGGGGTGGGGGGGTTGGGGTGGGAGGGTAGGGAGGAGTTAAAAGAGCCAGAGAAATTCTCTTCCTGGTTTGCTACTGGGTTCTCATCTCCTTCTTCCTGGCAACAGTCTCATCAACACTGATGAGACTGGAGCATGGGTTTAGGCCTCCCACAAACCTAGAGCTGGATCCTGGGAAGGACACTGGCTTCTTGGCTTCCACTCTTCCTTCTTGGGCTGATTTTGGTGAGTCCTTGATAGCATTGGTTAGGAGGGACTGTTGGCAATAAGATAACAACAGTTATCAATGTTCCTTCTTATACTCAGGGCCCTACCAACCAGAGTAATCATGCTCCCACATATGCATGCAGGCAAGGCACATATATATACAGGTACACATGTGCATAGGCATACATACATGAAAGGGCACATGTCCTAAAATGTGCATGTACAGGTATATGCAGACATATATCATATGTTCAAAATACAGACATGCATTCATTCAGGCAGGGATACATGCAAGTACACATGCACATGATTATGTGTGCATACAGGTACATACTCATGCTGCTATGCATGCAAGCACACATGGAAACAAATGAGCATCCACCAGAAGTACATCCCTCAAAGACTCTGAAGCCTGGGAGGAAAGACTATGGGCTCTGGCCAGCCCTCTGAAGTGGTTTCATATGCTGACAGCTGGGCCCTGGCTGTACTGTTCCCACCATTAGAGACTGTCAGCATTGAGGTCCCATTCTGCAAAGCCCAAAGAACAAACTTATTCTTGTTCTTTGGAGAAAAAAATTCTTAAAGGTTTGAGGAAGTTGAACATTGTTCTTCTTGACAATGAAGGGCTGGAGCCACAAGGATAGGATCCATGCTTACTGAGATCTCTCTGATCTCTTGTCTCTACACTCAGAAGTCCCCACTGTCTCCCCCCTGGGCCTCCAGGCTGTGGTGAAAGTGAATGATTACACGAAAGAAGGTAAGCATACACTCCCGACCTACTGGTGCTAAGAACTTGGATTCCTCTGCAACCATTTGCTCACTCTCTTGACCAACACACTGGGAGCTTACATGCTATAAAGGGAACTTCTTATTCCCTTTCCAGCATTGGCCATGGCACATACATGCACACACAGACATGTATACACACATACACACAGAGATACACACAGACACATACAAACAGACATACATACACATGCACAGACACACAAACATACACATATACAGACACACACACAAACATACACACACACACACACAAGCATATACAGATACACACACAAGCACAGACACAGGCACACACACATACATACAAATACACATACACACAGGCACACACACAAACATACACACACACATACACACATACAGACATTCTCAGGCGCACACACACAGACAAACATATACACAGACACATACACAGGGGTGCACACACACATGTACAGGCCTTACAGAGCACAGGAGGGGTTTGCTCTCAAACACAGTCATTTTCCTGATTGTCACACTTCACCACTTTCATGTTCCTTCCTGACAGACACAGAACTCTGGCTTGCAGACAACATTGATCGCATCTTCCCTGACACCCAGTTCTGTTCGTGGCTCTCCCTAGACCAGCTTTTTTCCGTTGCCCCAATATCAGCATAATGGCTCCGGACTCCATTCCATTCTCTGTGGAAGGAGAAGCCTAGCCACGGAATCCACCTTCACCCCAGTAGCCATTAGCTAAGGTCACACAGCTCACAGTGCTGACTTTCCCAGAGCATCCTGAAAGATGGAGGAGTGCCAGCAGCACACAGCCCAAGCAGGCACCATGGCCCTGCTCCTGCTTCTCCTCGAACACCTAGCACTTGCCAACAATCACCAAGTCACTGTGTGCAGCTTATCTGCTCAGAGCTCTTTTCACATGTATTGTTTTTGCATCTGTGTATAGATTTCCAATTATAAATCTATTCTGTCCAAACTCAGGGTTAAGGAAAGACTTTGGTAACTAACCTCCAGGGAATCAGACCCTGGGGTATATGGAGTCACCACAGGAAACAGAATCCTAAAATATTCGGAGCATGAGCTGAGAGGATCTTCAGGAACCCTGTTGGGCTTCCTCATATCACAAACAGAAAGCTGAAGCTCAGAGAGGTTCAGCAACTCAAGACATGATCAACAGTGATTTTATTGAAGAACAAATATTTGCTCAGCGTATAATCTGTCTGATGATATAGGAAGTCAGAGGTGAATCAGTCACAGTCCCTACTTCCCAAGAATTGAAGATCTGCTTGTGTGTACGGTGGACACACGTTTATGTTGCACGGTTGCTTTCAGGTTTGTATGCACATGAGTAGAGGAGTGTGGGTATGCACGCACATGCAAGTGATGATGTCAGGCATCACCTCTATCATCTCCATTTTTTTTAAAGTTTTATTATGGTTTGTCTGCTTAGACATCTGTGAACCACATGTGTGCCTAGTGCCAGCAGAGGTCAGAAGAAGGCGTAGGAATTGGAGATATGGATGGTTGTGAGTCACCATGTAGGTGTTAGGAACCAAATCCAGGTCTTCTATAAGATCAACAAGTGCTCTTAGCCTCTGAGCTGTGTCTCCAGCCCCTCCACCTTATTTTTTTGAGACAGGGAGATGATCAACTGGACCAAACCACTGACTGGACGAGATGGCTAGCCAGTGAGTCTGAAGGACTTACCTGTCTCCAGCCCATCCAGAGCCAAGTTTACAAATGACCTTCCATTGTTTTTACATGGGTGCTGCAGGTCCAGACTCAGTTCCACACTTGGGCACAGCAGCTGCTTTCCCTACTGGCCCTTCTCCAGAACTCAAGAGTTTGGAAGAACACCACAGGTCCACTTCAAGACAGAGAGCTAGCGCCCATCACAGGCTGAACAGGCTGTAACCACACTTTAGGAACGGAGACTTGAGCTGTGAGTCCTGTGTCAGCATAGGAACTTCTGGCATGAGAGATTTTCTAGTAAATGCAGGTCAAACGTCTCGTCCAAGCCGTGATGCCAGCCCCCTGCCCCACCTTACTTGGTGAGTGATGCCTTCATGTGGACCACATTCAGGAGCAGTGTTCTCTATGCCCCGCTGTGACTAGCAGAGACTGCGATGAGTCCAGATGTACCAAATGTCCACCTTGGGACCTTTTAGCTCACTCTGACTCTGAAGACAGGGAAGAAAACTCTCTTGGTCCTATCCTCTCTTTGATCCTCTCTCGGCCTATATATAACCACAGCATGTGAGAAGCTGAGGCAGAAGTGTGGAGAATCTGAGCTATATAGTAATATAGGAGATTTATTTATCTGACTCAGATAAATAAATAATAAATAAATATTTTAAATGCAAAATTCATTTATTCCCATGAAGTAACTATTCTCTAGCTGTAGTTTTGATTTTTTCTTCCTACCTTCTTTGTATGTTGCTTGTGAAATGCATCAAGCCCACACAGCTTACCTTTCATAAAAAAAAGCCTGCCTCTCTGGAAAGGCTGAGCTTGGGACGCTCTGCGCTTCTTGAACTTGACTAACAATTCAGGAGGCAAAGGGCAAGTGGCCTGCAGGGCCACACCCACTCATGACCCATTCACTCAAGGCTAGTGGAGGAAGTAGTCAAAGCCCTACTTGGTCTTGCGTAAGGAAAAGAAACCATTGGCTGAGGCAAAGAAGAAAAAAAAAAGACACTAGTTCCTAGGCTGGAAAGAGAGCTTAGTCTGTAAAGCACTTGCCCTTTGAGTGGGAGATTCTGGGTTCAAACCCCAATGCTAAGTGCAATGGCAGCCCCTGTATTCTTGTACTGGGAGAGCAGACAGGAGGATCCCTGGCACCTTGGCCGATCAGCCTGGCCTAATTGGAGACAGTTGCCAAAGACAAGATGGGTGGCTCCTGAAGAACAATACTTTGTTGTCCTTTGGCCTCCACACACACATGCTCGCCTGCACATAAACACCTGCATCCACACACAGGAACACACATACCTGCACATGCTTACCTGCACATACTTACCTGCACATGCTCACCTGCACATACTTACCTGTACATGCTCACCTGCACATGCATACCTATACATGCACTCCTGTACATACTCACCTGCACATGCTCACCTGCACATGCACACCTGCACATACACACCTGTACATACTCACCTTCACATGCACACCTGCACATACTTACCTGCACATGCTCACCTACGCATGCACACCTGTACATACTCACCTGTACATGCACACCTGCACATGCTCAACTGCACATGTACACCTGCACATGCACACCTGAACCACACACAGGATCATGCATGAACACTATCATGGTCAAGCTCCACCGTCAAATTGATAGGATCTAAAATCACCTAGGAGATAAATTTCTGAGAATGTCTGTGAGAGTGTCTCTAGATTGGTTTACTGAAGTAGGAAGACCATCCCTAAATGTGTCATCCCATGAACTGAATAAAAAGAGGAAGTGACTAGAACACAGGATCCTTCTCCTTGACTGATATTGTAATGTGACCAGCTGCCTCAGACTCCCAACAGCATGCTCTCCCCATGACAATGGACTGTATCCCTCAAACTGTGAGCCAGATAAACTCTTATTTCCTCAAATTGCTTTTGTTGGGTGTTTTGTGCTAGCAATGAGAAAAGCACCCAATGCACATAAGCACATAAACACACACGTATACACGCATGTCACACAAATGCTGAGAGTAGGAATGGTTTTGTTGCTTAACATCTCCATTCCTTGCCCAGCTCCTCCTCCATCCTTCCTGTTTTTTTTCAGCCTCAGAGGAAGAAGGGCTCTGGCTCTCTAGAGGCCACCCTGGCACGTAACACTTTTGCTCCCTCCTTTGAGGTCAGTTCTCTGTGAGTACTTCGTCTTAGCCGCCAACCCTGCCTTTCTCTGGCTCCTTCCTTTGTCTGCCAAGCATGTCAATAGCTCTGTCACTCCAGAAACCTCACCTGCTGCTCTATCTGTTTCCCAACCCACAGTTCCCACTCATGTGTTGCTTCTCAGTGGGTATGCCCACCCCACTGCTCTCCCTCTCTCTGATTCCTCCACCTCTGCAGACACACCTTTGCCACCACTATGAATCTAGATTGGATTTCACGTGAAAGCCTGCTTTCCTGCTTTGGGGGTGTGACAGTCTCCCAGGTTCAGTCTGGGACAGCATCCACTTTCTCTGAGGTCCTTTGTCCCAGGCTGGTGACTCACAAGTGCAGGGCTCCAGTATCCATTCACTCTGGGTATGGTCTGCCTTTCCAAATATCTACAGAAAGCTAAGTCTGGCTGGCTGGCTGCCTCTTAAAAACTGCAAACCCATCATTGGCTCGTGGACTCACCCTCTCTCCTCAAAGCTGCCTCTCCCTAATCTACATGGCAGTTATTCACTACCAATGCCTATCAGGAAGTTTCAGTGGAACCAGGATTACCTCAGGGGCCTCCTTCTGTTTCACATCCCATATCTAGTAGCTTCTTAATCATGTCTTAAACCTGTTTCCCTTTGTCATTCTACCCTGATCCTTTAAGGCCAGCTCAACCCTGGGCTTTGTCTAGGTGGCCCCCAGTGCTGTGAACGGCAGCTATTTCAGGCAGGAGCTCCACCCTGGGCTCCATTTTCTTGTTCTTAGCTCCCTGTTTCCTAATTCCCACCCTTGGCCTCTACTTTGCTTGCTGTGTCCTAGCTTAAGATTTCCCATGATGATTCTGCATCTGCCTTTTACTTCTGATTTTACATAGAGAGTCAGACCCACTCTCTCTAGTAAGGATTATCTCAGTCCATCCCTACCTGTGACTCCTGATCCCTCCATTCTTCCAGGCCAGCTCCAGGCTCTAACTTCTGTATTTCCATAAAGTTAAGGTTTCCTTTCCGTTGCTGTATAAAATACCCTGATAAAAAGGTAACTTATGGAAGGAAGGGTTTATTTGGCTTATAGTTCCTCATTCCATGTCCATCACAGTGGAGAAGATAAGGCAGGGACTTAAAGTGTCATATCTGTGGCCGCGATCAGAGAGAAATAAATGGATACTTGCATATCTGCTCTTCAGGACACTACCACCACCACCACCCTGACTAGGGAATGGAGCCACCCACAATGGGCACCCACCATCAATTAACTATCAAGACAATTTTGCATGAAAAAATGTTCCTGGGAAGACACAACATACATGTCTACTTACCCCAGATAGGGAACCCATAATAGATCAAAGTATGAACATCACCAAAGTCCAATTTGGTGAGCCAATGGGTTTTACTGGGGTTACTTACAAGAGCAGAAATGGCTCAAAGACAGCTGCATCACCAAAACCCAACCCAGCATGGGTGACAGCTCACAAAGCTGAAAGCCTTGAGCACACCACACAGCCTGTAAGCAGCTCAACAGGTTGGAGAGTGTCCTTTCCAGGTGCCTCAGTTGATTAAACTCTCTTCCAGGCAGCTGGTCTAGCCTTGAAGTCTTCTTTGCAGCTCAGTGTCCTTCAGACTGGGGGAGAATCTCAGCTTTTATAGCTTACTGTGGCAGGGAGGAGCCTGGAGAATCTTACCAGTTTCAGGAACTTCCTGAAACCATTTTGAGTTGTTTATCTTCCTGTTTACAGAGCTTCCCTTCAGGATGGAATGTTTTAGTCTGGGAGGAACACACACCCACAAGCCAAATTGATCTAGACAATCCCTCAGGTCATCCTCTCTTCTCAGGTGAGTCCAGCTTGTGGCAAGCTGACAGTTAAAAACTAACACATGAGGATTTCATTTTGGCACCTATTTCTCACACTGGATATACGCTCTCTCATGTACTTGTCTCTGAGCTCTAACACAGCACACAGTAGGCTCAGCATACTGGGTGGACTAGAAACAGCAAAATGGAGAGAATAGGATGTGTGCGGGAAAGGCCTGGATTGAGTCAGAGCAACGCATGGCTGCACACATGCAGAGGGAGGCAGGGCTGCCAGGGACCAAGCCCATGTACAAACTACATCTACAGCAGTGGTTCTCAACCTGTGGGGTCTTGACCTCTTTGGGGGCTGAATGACCCCTTCTACAGTTGATGCATATCTGGCATATCAGATATTTACATTACAATTTATAAAAGTGCCAAACTCACAGTTAGGAAGTAACAACGAAAATAATTTTATGTGTGTGTGGGGGGGTGTGTCACCACAACATGAGGAACTGTATTAAAGGGTCCCAGCGTTAGAAAGGTTAAGAATGCTGCGGTTATTTATCCTAAAGACAGGTAGGTGCTATTATTCTAAGGCAGCCTCGTATCTTTTCCCTTCTCCCAGTGTTGTGGATTTTCCACTTGCCACCATTTCTCTGCCTGACTGGGGTGTCTTATGCCTGTATCGACATGAAGAGCCCACTCAAAACATCACCAGGAGTCTCCAAGTCTAGTTAACAAGAAGTCAGCAGCCAAGATGTCTACGTGTTATGACCAAGGTTTTGGAGGGACTCTTTTGTTTACTTAGATAAGAGACTGTGGTAGTCAGTCTTGATGATCAACCTGACAGGGTCTAGAATTACCTAGGAGACAAATTTCTGGGCAGGTCTGTGATAGGTTCTATATCATGTGAAAGGAGATGAGAAGACCTAGCTGAAGTGTGAGTGGCAACATCCCAAGGGCCCCGATCTGGATGACAAGAGAGCTAAATAAGCACCATGATTGTCTCTCCCGGCTGTAGATGCGACTGACCAACTGCTTCACACTCCTGCCGTGGTAGCTCCCCCATCTCGATGGACTACACCTCCATCTGTGAGCTAAAATCAGCCTCTCTGCCCTTAACTTGGTTTTGTCAGAGAAATCTAACTCTTAAAGACCTTGGTCCAGGGTTGTTCCCATCCTCATGAGCACACCCGGTTGCTGTTTGGTCTGAAGTCCTCCCCAGAGGCTTTTCTCTACCAAGTGTGAACAGCCATTGGGTGAGCCTGGCTCATGCTCAAGAGCCTTGCTGGGATTTTCCACAGAGGGGTCCAGCCTTCTCATTGGTTTTCCTCTGTGTTGTTTTCCCGTCCTGCTGTGGTGTGATCAGAACACAGCTGTTCTTAAGGCTCGGTCCCTTTGGTGCTATGAGCTCAAGTTCCGCTTGCTTGTCCCCAGCCAGCACTCTTGGCTGACTGTTCAGCAGCCAGTCCTGAGGCATCAGCTTGGATGTGGGTTTTCCCTAAGACCCTGTGGAAGCTGCTGGTTATGTGCACAAGCTGTGTGCATTTGGCCTCCCATAATCGCTGCTCTGAATGGCACTGTTCAACTCTGGCTCCCACTGAAAGAGCCCAGTCCTTAGGATGGGGTCAGGCCCCGCTTCTTATCTGCCCTGCTTATGTATGGCAGCCTGTTCTCTTTGGCCATTCGCTCTCAATTAGTTGCTCCCCAGATGTTGGAGCTCCCCACTCCCCATGTTCTAGACAAGCTGCTAATAGTGACCATGAGGCAGCACAGGCATAAGGAGAAAGAGCTCAGTGGGTAAAGTCACTGCTGCACAAGCAGGAGAACCTGAGTTTGATCCCCAGGATCCAGGCTAAAAACGCGGGTGTCGTGGTATGCATTTATAATCTCAGCACTGGGGAGACAGAAACAGACTGGTCCCTGGGGCTCATTGGCCAGCCGGCTGGTCTACTTAGTGAGCTCCAGGCCATTGGATGGCACCTTAGGGACAATACCCAAGGTTATGCTCAGGTCTACACACCACACACAAACACACACACACCACAACATTCTCTCCCTCTCCCTCTCTCTCTCTCCCTCTCTTCTCTCTCTCTCTCTCTCTCTCTCTCTCTCTCTCTCTCTCTCTGCAAGGCAGACGATAACAGAAAGGTGGGGTTTGCGCTGAAAATTCAGAAGTTCTAGACCTGGGGTTGGGACAGGTCTAGCTAGAGACATAGAACAGACATAAGACCTGGAGCTTGGTGGCTTTCACATGAATATAACATTCCCCAAGGAGGCACTGCAAAATGCCTGGGGACTGCAACCTCAGATGACATCCATGCACAGACTTGTCCTCATCCTCTACTTCCCCTCCCTGCAGCCTCTGAGCAGCAAGTTCAGAAGGTCTGTCGGCCAGGGAGCAGTGTGTTAGGGATCCTCGTGCTCTCGTTGCCTTTGCTGCTTAGCACTGTGCATCCTGCCTGCATGCCTTTTCTAAGTCTACGTGAGCTACAAATAGATACCGCCCACATTTCGACTCAAAGATCCATTCTTTGATTTCTCCCACTTGCCAAGTCGAACTCTGAGCTGATGTTTTATTTGTCGGTAGCAATGAGAGATGAAGAAGGTTGCTGTGAATAACCGGAATATGAACATTCAGAGTCAAAATTCCTATGTCTCTCCCCACCAAATCTTTATTCCAGGGTTGTGGATTGGGGCTGGGGAGTGCTTGCCGCATATCTATGGGGACCTGAGCTCAGATAGTCAGCATCCTTGTAAAAGCATGGCAGAGGGGCACATATCTGTAGCCCAGGCTACAGAGGAGGCAGAGAGACACGTGGATTCCTGGGGCTAGTTAGCTGGCCAGCCTAACCTACATGATGAGCTCCTGGATAATGAGACCCTGTCCCAAAAACCAAGGTGTGTGTGTGT